>NC_133656.1:205173278-205430815 GCF_009905375.1 Apium graveolens | reverse complement strand
TGCAGAAATACACCAGATTCAGGAGAACTTAATCAAGCAGGAACAAAGTTTGGAAACTTGATAAGAAAAAATTCTTTCAACCTTCTATTGACAGGATTGCTTATATTGAGAAGACTCAAGATCGTCAACAAGCACAGATTGATCAAATTCTACAAAATCAAGCTTCTCAGCAATCACAATTGACTGAAATCCAATTTTCAGTGGAATTGCTTATCTCTCTTCTACTTCCTGCTGATGCCAAAAAGGGGGAGAAAGTAATTAAGTCCAAATGCAAGGATGACAAGACACTGCAAGGAAAGGATGATGAAAAAGATGACCAAGGAAACTCTGGAATGGGTGGAGGTCATAGTCAAGGTAAAAGATTCTCATCAAGAAATGCTGAAATTGCAAGTCACAGGATAAGTTCTGATACTGGGAAGAAATTAAGTTCTGATACTGGTAAAAGAATAAATTCTGATGAACTTCTAGATCTTGATGAAGAAATGTCAAGACAGTTATTTCTTCAAGAAAATCCAGGAATGGACTTGGAAAGTTTAAAGGAAGAAGAAGCTAGACTTAAATCAAAGAAAGCCACATCTAAATATGAAGCTTCTGGTAAAAAGTCACTTCCAAAACTGAAAGGTATTGTGATTAAAGAAAAGGCACAAACTGAAGCAACATTTGCTAAATCACAACCAAAGATAGATCCAAGATCCAAGGGTAAAGAAAAGGTTGGTGAACCTGTTAAAGTTTATGTACCTCCTGAAGATGAAGAAATTACTGATGACAAAGATAATCTTGCTCTGACTTCAAGAAAAATTCTTAAAACAACCTCTGACATGGCTCAAGTTGTTCAGAGTCAAGAAATTAAAAGTTCTGATATTCAAAAGAAGCAAGTAACCTCTGACACAGCTCAAGTTAACTTGATATCAGAAGGAAGATCAAAAACACTCCTACCAGGATTCACTAAAGCAAAACAAACTCAACCTTTGAAGACTACTGCAAGTCATTTTGAAGCTAGAGTAGTTACTGGAAAGGAAGCAAGAGATAAAACTGGATTGGGAAGTGCTGATGAAAGAAGAGTACACAACACTACCAATGATCCAACTTCCTTGAGTGAACCAGGTATTGGAGCAACTCCTGAAAGATTGAATCAACTGGAATCTGTACAAATGGTTTACCATACCTACTTGAAGGAACACATCTTGTTGTATTTCATGACAGATGGTAGGGTATATCATATAAGACAAAATGCCATTCTATTAAAGTATTTTGAAGAATTGGAGCATGTATTATTCTTACTTCAAGTGGATGACAGATTGACAAGGACTGCTGCAAACTATTTGAAAGAACAGATTCAGAGACAGAAAAGACTTTATTCTGTTAAGTCTGACAGCATATATGTTCCAAAGTACAGAAATCACAATGGTGATATTGTTGATATGAAGCCTAATACTGCACAGATCAGAACATATCTTGGTATTAAGGGGCTTGAGTTTAATCTAGAGTCTGACAAAGCCTATGTCATAAGACTAGATCAGGAGTTGAGAAAAGCAAAGATTAATGATCTCAGAGCTGCAATATTTCAAACTGGTGAAGATACTGCAGAGCTTAAAGATGTCAAACGGAGAATGATTGATGAACTCAGATATGCTGAGAAATGTTTGTTGAAGAATTATCTCAGAACAACTCCTGACATCAGAGAGATCAGAAAATGATGAAGCCAAGTCGAAGATCTACAACTGCTTAAATTCTGATGTGTATACAGACTAAAGTTGTTATCAGAAGTTGAATTGGTAAAAGCTTTAAGGACTGTAAGTTGTAGTTATCTTGTCTAATTCTCATGCATTTGTACTTAATGTTTTTGACATCATCAAATATCTGTTAAACTTGTATATTTTGCTAATTTACAAGTTGGGGGAGATTGTTAGATATATTTGATAATGTCATGGCTAATATGTTTTATGTTTAGATTTCAGATCTTATTTGAACAGGACAAATCAGTACTTAACTGATCAGTACTTATACTGGACGTCAGGACTTAAGGGATATCAGTACTTATGTTATCAGGAGATAAACATCAGGAGATAGATATCAGAACTTAAGTGCTGAAGGACGATCAGATAAGGACAGCAGCTGATTAAAGTTAAGAAGATCAAGATAAACATAAGAAGAGATATGCATGAAGAAGGAATTCCATAAAGAATGGAATACTTGGAAGAAAAGATATCTGATTGATGTATATTAGGAAGCAGAATTATATTCCATATCAATTAGCGATTATCTTGTAACTGTGTAATATATAAACACAGACATAGGGTTTACACTATAAGTGTTATCATAATCGAGAATATTATTTACTTAACCCTAGCAGCTCTCGTGATATTTTGTTTATCACTGAGAGATAACAGTTCCAGATTGTAACAGAGTTTATTGTTTCAATAAAGTTTGTTTTATGTTACTTAAGTTCTTGAAGTTCGATTTGATTGTAATAAACACTGTATTCACCCCCTCTACAGTGATAGTGTGACCTAACAAAGTACCACTAAACCCTTGTTTCCCTAGCCAACTTATCCAGCAACTAATCAATACAATTTGAACAATACAAATCAATGATAAAGTTTACAACTCAAACTATAAACTCTCTCTAAGATGAAACACGTGTATATATTTAGAGCTCGAGAGTATTTTGAAATCAATAAAGATCAGGAGTTGTATGTGTTCTTGCTTGCAAATTCTTTCTCAGTCATAAAACTGCAAGAAACCACATATATAACCACACATTAACGTTTGAAACATTCTCAACAACTTACAACGGCTAGAATCCAATTCTACCGTTTAAGATCGTTGGGATGGTTTCCAACGTTCATGTGTACGTTAGATAGAAGAGAAAGAAAGATGTCCAACGTACAGAAAATATCTCTTCTATTTTGTAGAGAATAAAACGTTTTAATCAGAAGATAGAAGAAAGAGTTTGAAAGAGAAACAAACTCCTATCCTTTAGGAAATCAATTTGAATGATTAAAACATTTTATAAAAGCTCTATATATATAATGCACGTATATTTATTAGAGAAGTCCTTACAACTGATATATATATGAAGATCCTATAAAATCTCCATGAAATTCGACTTCCTTGTTGAATCTGGACTGTGCATCTTGGCTTGCTGTTATTCTAACATAGTTGATCATAGCTTGCTGAAATAGATTATTGTCTTATGATAGCTTGCTGTCATGATACTTAAACAACAATGACATTAAGCTGTTATATGCTGCAAACATTCTCAAATAACAACATGATGGCTTGTTGTGTTGTGATTATCAAAACTAAGGAGTTACAAGTCTTATTTTTTTAAAAAATGTATTATTAAAAATAATTGTAACGCCTAAAATAATTTTAAAAATTTAATGGATCCACTACTTCTAAGTTAATCGAGTATTAATAAGATAATTTAAAAAAATCGGTAACTTTTAAACATCTCGGAAGTATGATTTTTTGAATTGAGGTATAAATGAAATGAAATTAAAATAATGCAATGCATATATGAGACCCAGTTATATTAAAACTTACCTGGATTATCATGACAAAAAAAAATTCTAACGTACTTTTCAAAAACTTTAATAAGAAACCCTTTAACTTTATTTTCCCAAAAAAAAAAACTTCAAATTTTAATCTCTTTTTAATTTATTCGGTCCTTAATTCTTATCATGAACAAGTTTCCTGATATTTCTTTTAAAATTTAGTGTCCGTTCGTGAAATCTTAAAATAAGTAATTTATTAATTAAAATGAATAACTTAGTTATAAGCTATAAGTAGATAAATATTTATGAGTTATACTGGTATATAATTCGTGCGATGCACGATTATTTTTATCATTTTATATTGTAAATTATAATTTTAATATGTTGTCGGTGGGATTCGAACCTTACATCCCCTGTATAATAATTTTAAGAATTAGATTAACAGTTTTCATAATTTAATCTGAAATGTCTAACATCTCTGAACCAGTGACCAAATAACCAATAACCAAATTTTTGGTGTTTCGTATTTAATATAATAATATATGTTTGGTCATAGTGTTAAAAGATAAATTAATATCCTTAAGATTTGTTAGATGATATGCGAATAACATAACTCACTATTTCGCGATATATAATTCTTTTCTAGCTGATTGGGAATGATGTCCACTCCGATTTTACTCGGGATTTGGTTAATAAATGAAATTCCTTAATTGGAAAAAGTAAAATATAAGAGTGTAGATAAATAAGTATTTTGATAATTTTAATTACAAGTTAATCTTTTTTTATTTATATGAAATAAAACAAAAAATTTAAATATAATTATTTTAATTCATAAAATTTAAATTAAAAAATATTTAAAAACATAAGTTTTAAAATAAAATTAATGAAAAAACAAAAATAACACAATAAATTGAAAAAAGTATGTCATTGCTAATATTGAACTTATCAATTTATAAATTATAAATTTAATTTATAAATTAAATCGACAAACACTCCTCGTACTTACTGGAAATCTATACTATATTATAATAATCGCAATGAGGTATAATTTGGTATGCATTTTTTTGGTTGGTTTGGTTATCCCCTTTTATGATCGTCAGATCTTTTTAATCAAGTGATCAAGACCATTAGATTGAAATACTAAAAGAATATATACACTACTCAAACTCTCAGGTTCGAACCCCGCCAACAGTAAATATTTATATTATTATTTATACAATACTAAAATTCTCAGGTTCGAACCCCATCACCAGCAAAATATTTATATTATTATTTATACACCACCCAAAGATTCAGGTTCGAATCACGACAATAACACATATTTATATTATTATTTATAAATATACTAATAAGATAATGATCAAAAAAAATTATTATTATTTTAAATAATATAAAAATATTAATAAAAACCGTGCGATCACGGTTGTAAAGTTAGTAAGTTATAAAGGGCAGGAAGGGGGCAATAAAAAGGCACTTAATTGACACATTTTAATATATTTGAAGAAAATAATGTTATAAATAAGAAAATGGAAACGTCCGCATCTATAATCACCGATTCTGTGCCGTTTATCTTGTTCAACAGTAGCATCTGTAACGTAAGTAGTATCTGTAAGAATTAATTTATTTATAACAGTCAAACGAGTTGTTATAGTTGGCAATCGTAAGAAATAAATAAATAATACTAAAATTATTATCACCCACAAATCAATTGATCTGATCACAGCCATGGCCAAGAGCTCTCTGAAATCAGCTGCCTTGATGGAGCAGATGAAGGCCCACCTCTCCACCGACGCCGGAAAAGACATAGTCAAGAAAGTCAATCTTGTTTATCAACTCAATATTGCCCCCAAGGTCCTCATCTTTTATCTTCTTTCTTTTTTAATTTTTATATTTATTTTTTGTTGTGTGTATTTATTTATTTGATGTAGTATTAGCTACTCCTAAACCCTCAGTTTTTTTATTTGTTTTTTTTTGTGATTAGAAAATCGGGTTTAACGAGGAAATATATGTTGTTGATCTCAAGAAAGGAGAGGTTACTCAAGGTTAGTTTTGGGTTGCTTAATATTTGATGGTTGATCATTTAATTTATTGCTTGCCTTTTTATATTATGTATGCTGTGTTTTTAAGTATTCAAGGTTTTGCGGTTTGTTAGAAATGAAAATTTGTTAACAAAATTAGAGATTGGAAATATTGATGCATAAATGTGGGATGGACATGAGTATGTTTTTATTTTTGCCGAATTTGAAATCATGAATTTTTATGTGGTACAATTTCATTCAATTACGCTTAGTTGAACAATTTGAAAAAGTAATTACAAGTCTTATATCTTTTAACTAAAATGAAGCATAAGGGTTCATACAAACAATTTTCTGAGTTGCCGGTCATTTTGTTGGGGGGATACAGGTCCATATGAAGGTGGGAAGCCGGATGCTACCTTTTCTTTCACGGACGATGATTTTATCAAAATATCCTCCGGGAAAATGAATCCCCAAATTGCTTTTATGAGGTGAGTGCCAATTGTATATTTTCTCTTTTGCAGCCAGATTTGATAGATGTAAATAATGTTTTAGTAAGTATTTTTTATATTATAAATACTGTATACAGGGGTGCAATTAAGATCAAAGGCAGTATGAGTGCAGCTACAAAGTTCACTCCTGACATATTCCCAAAGCCTTCTAAGATGTGAGCGCTGCAGTTTACTCAAGTCTTGTGTTGCTAATTTGTTGTACGAGATTCATCTGTATTAGGAACCCTTTATGTGGATGAAGTGGCATACTAGTGTTCCCATATAACTATATGATCATCATCGAAAGGAATTTAAGTAATTTTATAATATACAGGGAATCTATTGAGTATGTTATTGCCATTGATTCATGATTTTATGTTCTGAATGATATCTCACTCGTATCATTTTCAATCTTTACGAGTGTTATTGTTGAACATGCAATTAGTGGTTTTCAGCTCTTTGCCAGTTGCTATTGAGTTGTATCATAGGGTATGCTTCCATTTGAATGAGCAGGAAAGTGTAAAATAGTGATTTCAGATGCCATCCAAGTGCAATTTAATCATCATTTACCTTTGTAGTTATCAGAGAAAGCATAGTGTGATTGCAGATGCCATCCAAGTGCATTTTACTACATTTTTTCATTTTTCTAGTTTATTAGAGAAAGCATATTTATGTTATGCAGCTATATCATCATGTCATTTCTCGGATAGCTGCGATGAATGTTTTGAATTGCAAATAACTGGTAAGATTGATTCGGTCCAAATGTTGCTGTATTCATGTCCACTGAACGCATAGGAAGAAAGTCGGAAGGCCCGCGAAGCCTCGTATTTTGCTGATGAATCTCAGCGGAGCAATACCTTGCTAACAGCTACATATGTGTTTTTTTATGTCAAGGCATGGACCTCTATCCAAGTGTTTTGCTATAAAAAAAGTGTGGAAATCTTTCAAGAAATGTACTTTTAATCATCGTATCTCCCACATCCATTAGTCGTTTTGAGTGCTGAGATATGCATCAGATAGCTGACTCCAAGCATAACTTGTTATTTGCATGCAACCAACCAAGGCCTACTCAAATCGAAGCTTCTACCTGCATTTTCCAACAATTTGTACGACAGAAATATTATAAGAACTTATATTATAGAAAAGATTAAAGGAGAGAACGAAGATGTAAGATGATATCGTGAATAATAAAATTGAAAAAATGACGACTTATTTCAAGTTACTGGCATAAGTATGGTATGAAGCTGCAGTCGCTTAATTTAGTTTTGCCAGCACTAGAACTATGTTCATGGTCCAAATGCGCTTCCCCAATCAAATGTTATGGGACTATGCTCGTCCTCAATCAAATGTTATATTCACTGAACATAAACGACATTTGCAAAATCTGTAACTACCAACTTGTTTCATCTCGTTTGGCTAGAATACCACAATTAAAGAAGTCAAGTATCAACTATCAAGTAATGGTTAGTGACTCTGAAGACCAGTTTTTCTAGAGTAGGTAATTAACGAGATCGCTGTTTCAGTAGATGATGCATATATGATATACCACGCCACATGAATTCAGGAAATTCTTTTCAATAAACATAATGTACAAAACAAAGAGTATGATTAGAAACCACAGTTTCCTATCTTACAACATCAAACTATTTTTATCTTTCTCAATTGAACAGCAACTAAATTTATTGCATCCTATATACCTCACCTCGCACCCTGAGACAAACATCTATCCTGAGGAAAAAAAGAAAAATTTATTGATTTACAATACAGAAAACAATACTCTACATGTTCACGGAAGAATTGATATGATACTAACATCCCTGATACGGCTTAATTCAACAACTTGGGCTCTGAAGATGGTGATTGATTACCTCTATCACTTCCACGTGCTGGAAGGAGAAATTCAGGATAGTGAAGGAGAATGCAAGGATGGTGAATTTTTTTTCTTTTTGCTCGAAAACGAGAAAAACCGTAAGAATCTAGACTTCTTCTTTTTCTTTAACATTTGCACATCAGGCAATGAATCAGATTCACTGCGTATTAGCTCATATGCTTTGTTGCTTTGCGTGAGTTGAGTAGCTGCAGCAGCACTTGGTGCCTTGTTTAGATATTGTGCTTCATTTCTCACCTCAAACCTTGTTGGTGGAATCCTTTTTTCAGTCACCTCTGCCTTTCCCCCCTCCAAACTTGGTCTAGGGATCTTAACAGCTCCTGGACTAGACTCTCCAGCTTTTCTCCGTTGCTCAAGTTCAGTCCTCCACTTTCTCAATTCCTGTTCTATACATAGTTTCTCTTCCTTGGCCTTTTTAGCCTTCTCCCTGGCAAATTTTAATCTTTCCTTTCGAGTAGACAGCTCGGAATTAGCTTTCTCCAATTTACTCGAGGTTTGCAACTCAGATCCCTTTGCTATCTCGAGTTGGGAGAGAGTATCAGCAATTCTCTTTTTAGCCTCCTCCTCTGCATCTTGGGCCTGATTACTAAGCTCATAGTATTCCTCTAGTGGAAGTGTAACTCCAGATGGTGTATTATCCGTGTTAAGAGTTTGAACTGCTTTGGTCTCTTCAAGTGCACTAAAAGCTGCTATAGCATGACTTTCTGATGCCTTTGAAGCCTCTATCTCCTTTTGAGCTGCAAGTAATCTACTCTGTACAGTACTTGCTCCAGCCTTTGCGTGCTCCACTCCCTCCTGTGCCTTTCGGAGCTCTTCATGAGCAGCACGAGCAAGTGATTTTGCCTGATCTGCTTCTTCAGCTGCCTTGTGTAATATCTTGTGCATCTCCGCCATCTTCTCTCTCGCTTCTCTCTCCTTTACTTGAACCATAGCAATCTCATTTATAGTTCTGTTTAGCTCAGCTTCGATAGATTCAACTGCAACTGATGCCATTCCTTCTCTCTGCTCAAGGGTAGACAGTGCAATTTTTTTAACTTCTAATTGTGACTTTAATGATGTGGAAGCAACATGTAACAATCTGATTTCCTCATTTGTTTCTTCAATGTTGAATTTCACTTCTTCAAGATTCTTTTTGGCCAAAGAGACTACTATTTGTATATCACTATGAGTCTTTTTGTCCTGCCCAATAACGTTGCCATTTGAGTGTTCTTTAGACTCCAAATTCACATTTGAGTCCATATATGCAGCTAATTCAAATTTCAAGTCTTGTAGCAAAGCTGATGCGGTATCTAGTTTTGACTTGAGATCCTTTTCTGACAGAATTTGCTGATCTAGTTTCTCGAGCTCCTCTTCTTCCTGCTTCAGTTCCTTTTCCCAATTTAAGGTATCTTGCTCTAATGCCATAGCTACCCCAATTTTGCGTTCCTCGGCTTCTGAACGAGTAGCATGTTGAGATTCCAAGACGTCTCTTGCTGCAATCAACTGAACAGTCAATTCCTCAACTGTCTTTTCAATCTCCTTTGATGCAGAACGGGCCTCTTCAGCTTTTTTCACAGCTAAATCTTTTTCAGTCAGGAGAATAGCATAATCTTTCTGGACTGTAATCAACTCTTCTTTCACTGTTCCCAGCTCTAATAAAGTGGCCTCATTCCTTAGTTTAGCATCCTCGAACTGCGCGTTAGCTGCATTGTGAGCCTTGGCAGCAATTCCTTGTTCCATCTCTACCACCCTGAGGCTTGCCAGTTCAGAATCCTCTTTTGCTTGATGCTCTTCCATTTGTGCTATCTCTAGGTAGAGATTCAATTCTTCAATGAGTCTCTTACTGCTATTGAGTGCCTTCAAGACTTTCCCTTTGTCATTTTCAGCAGCCTCAGACTGTTTCCTAAACCATTGTACCTCCTGATGTATGGTCTCAAGTTCTTCTTCTATATCTTTTCGCTTCTGCAGAGATCAAGGACATATATCATTGAAACTGAATATAAGGATGCTATGCTGTTTTTCCAGGGAAGTGGGAAATAAAAAAAAACATGTAACTTGATATTCAGCCAATAATTCACTGATTATAATTTCCAACTCTGCTGTAAGCAGAGGACCAACATAATACACAGCATCTACCAGGCAAGTAAAATTCAGTCAAATAAAAGGTTCAATAAAGATACTAAATGAGATCAAAAAGCATATTACCTCCACTGTCTGAACTTTATGGGCCTTGCAGTCAACAATTTCCCCAAACGTGAAAACGACTCCCTTAGCAGATTCAAATGCTGTCGCTTTATCATTATGACCTGCGCGATTGGGCAGTGCCTGCGAAACCTTATCAGATATCTGCCTACTGTGATGACACTCAGTTCCTATCACCTGAGAGGGTGAAGCTGAATTTTTTTTTACAATAGAAGGCCGACCTTGAGCATAAGTAACAAAACCACCTTCTTCTAATGATGACAACTTACTCTTCATTTTTGCTTCTGACATATTTGATGAACAGGATTCTATGAATTCATCTTCAAACCCTTCCTTGTCCGCTCTTAACGAAGTAGATGATGCATCATGCTCAACTGTAATAGGCAAGTCAAAAACATATTGCTGTTGAACATAATTGCTGCGGAACGGACTTCCTTGCGGTGTAATCCCAGACAGACTATTGTACTCTGAAGAAGATGTTACAATATCCTCATCTCGAGGATCAGTTAGACTTTCATTATCAATTGATGAAACTGAGGCTTCCTCTTGAAGCAGAAATTCATCAGATAGACCTTGTGAAACTTTAAGCCGAGGATATATAGACAAAGACTCCTGAGGCTCAATTTCACTGACTTTCTGCTCGAGTGATGAAAGTCCATCAGTAGAATCTTTCCTTACTCTAAGCTTAGGATACACTGCAGTTACAAAACCCTCGTGATTTTGAGTTTGTTTTGGAAGACCATGGCCCTGTTGAGGAGTCATGCTACTAGAAGGATCTTGCACATTGACCAAATTTGAAAACCACCCGTCACTGATGCATGCAATTCAAGTACAACCTTTACACTATTATCATTGCTTTCAGGAACTTCAATATATTATTGATTCTTGTTTTCTGAGGCTAGTGCTTGTTCTGAGAGAGACTCTAAAACAGGGTTTTTTTCAACAGTTTTCGCTCTCTCCATCAAACAGAAAGATGTCTCTGAAGAGGAGAGTCGACTAGGTATCTGAATCCAACACGTTATTGAAAATTAGCAACAAAAAATTAATCCATAAAGCAATTTTTGCATACGAATAACCCTTGTCCGTCCCCAAAACAGGTATTGGCCCAAAAACAAAATTATTAACATGCATAAACTGAAGAAGATAAGTGTTCTCCAACCAGTAGTTTGGAACTAATTACAAAAAAAATTATATCCAGCAAGATAATTTTGAAATAGAAAGACATTACCAGTTCAAATAATATCTGTTTCAACACCCAGAAAGTAAAAAGAAATTGCTACCATTTGTTTACAAACCTACTGACTTGTTAGAAAGTTGGATTTTCCTTCTTTATGAAGAACAACTAAGGAAGAAAAAGGACCAAGAGAAGTATTAACTTGTAGCAGCCGTAGAATCATCTGAATTGGCAAAGTACTAAAGAAGTGAGTTGCAGCATGGCAATTCACGGACAGACAATCATAGTTGGTTAGTGTTAGAATATAATATAAGATATAAGATCCTGGTCAGTTTTTCCCCTGACACCTTGAGATTTTATGAGAGTTGGTAACTCAAGATGTTATCAGAGCCCCTCGAGTTCAATTACTTGCCACCCCCACTATTCTTATAATTTATTTATGAACACGGACAAGCACGTGCTAAAGTAAACAAGGTTAATATTTTCAAGTTTCTAACCTCTTTAAAATGCACTGGGAAAGTAAAACTTATATCCTAATCTAGACATAGATAAGAATCATAGTTTGCTTAAAGGTAGAAGCAGTGAAGTAGGATACAATTTAAGATTTTCTATCAAAAAGATCACCAATTATCCCAGTGAGTAGATGACAAAAGTACCAGGGTATCATCAAAGTCGAGTAATCTACTAGATACAGGAAACTCTCCGTGATAATTATCATCTTAACAACTAAAATTTTTAAATTAGTTCTGTATTTATAATTTTTAGCTTTATTACTAATATAAACTGAATATCAGATAGCTGTTCATAGAATGCAACCCATCTATGCTCAAACAGTACATGAATAACAAGAAACGGGATAAAAGCCAATTAAACACCTTAACAAAAGATATGAGTAATTATGTGTATCATTATGGACCTTGATACCCTCTTTATTTGGCTAGGGTCAATTATATAAATATGTATACTCATCTTCCTGCATTCCATTATAGTGATCCCTTCTCTCTGAGAGTGTAAAACTCCTTGAGCTCTTGAACTGGCAGACGCTAGAAATATATGCATAAACTTGTTTGAAGAAAACTAATATTACCATTTCCTTTTCTCTCATTCACACAATCATTAAATTTATCTAATTTAAGGTAGACAATAATACCCACATATTCGCTACACTGGATGATAGTCTTATAGGAACTGTTGTAAGCTTCTATCGTAGTCAGTTTTAAAAGACATGTTACTAGAGGCTTCTATAACTAGGCACAGAAGATTACCACCAAATGTCATCCATCAGATAATTTACCTACACGAGCAAACAATGCCTATTCCGGTGACATGGCTACCTCTTTAATTTCATAATAAAAGTGTGCCGTATAGAGTGCTCTGTAAAAGGTACTAACAAAGAGACTGTTGTAATAATGGAAAGATGATCAAATAAATATGCTTTAAAGGTCTAAACAAGCAGAAGAAGAGAAGATTAACTAGTGCACAGGCAGCAGAATAAAAAAACCCAGTATTTTCTTCTTAGGTTAACAATAAGTTTGTTATGCTGTTTTGTTTAATAATCTTATTTTCTGCTAATAAAGCACAAAATTAATCTCATAAAAGGTATGAACAAGATTCAAACACTTCGGCAATGGTCATCCTCTCTGTATCTTATGTCTACATTAGAAACAGATTCCTTAATGCTAGAATATAAGATCCTAGAAAGCGTCTTTCTCTAACACCTTAAGGTTTTAAAGGGACCAGTTCCTTGACATGGTATCAGAGCTCAGAGCGGCTGAAGACTCAAGTTCGATCTCCGGCACACCCAATATTCTTTATCGTGGCAAAATAATGCTCCAAAAATGGGCAATCTTTCTAATCTGATGGACTTGAAGTCAACTAACAATCGATACATTCTCTTCTAAGCTGATAATAATGAAGCAGCTTAATATAATTTCAACTGAAAACGATCACATTCGATTAAATAAAAACTATCGGTTAACATATTCGAAAAAAAGTACAGCTATATATGGTAGCACGATCAGCAACCTATTACCCGTACATATTTAAAGAAACACATGCAACGTAAACGATATAAAGAAACACGAAAATTGCATTGAGGATCAACGTTATCATCTGAACAATTTCGCAAAGAATCGATTAATTTAAATAAAATGATAAGCGGAAGAGAGATAGAACATACCCGAATTCATCAAGTCAAATCCTCAAATTCTGTCATGTCTTGGAGCAAGAGAAGTAAATCACAGAAATTTAATAACGGATTGCTTCTGTAACAGCTTGCACGATGATATACGTTTATGTTAATATGTATGTGTATGTTTTTTCCTCTCTTGGTCTTGGATGGGATAATGCAGGGCAGATCAATAAGAATTAAAAGAGTGCAGCTCCTTTGTATAATAATTTCATAATCTGGCACTACAATAATATTATTGATTAAGGGGGATTTTAATATTATAGCATGGAGCTCAATGTCATCAGCAGGGTTGGCTTTTTCTCCATTCCCCTTGCCTTGTAATTATTTTGTTTTGAATAAACAAAATGGTTTGTGAAGTCTCCGACGATGCATATGACGCGCGCCGGTTAGAACTTACGAAGTTTTTTAAACTTGAAAAGACAGTTTACCCCCCTTTGGGCTAATTTTTTTATATTAGGGCATGTTTCTTTTAACGACCCTTGTCATCTTTACATGAAAGTTCATTGCCTCAAAATACTATTTAAATTCAAATTTCAATAATCACATTTCACTAAAAAAATTAACAAAATTTTACCACTTCCCAAAATATCAATAAATTATATTGCTAAAATTACAATATAACTAAATTGTCCAACCACACTAATAAACTCTAACAGAAATCTATTATATCTTAATGAGCACTAGTGAAAACTCCTAAAAATTTGTACTCAAAATGACACATTTGTAATTATTTTGACCCATATTTTCAAAATTTGACCAGTGGGTCGACCCATATTCCTAAATCAATTAATTCCTATACAAAAATATAAAGATCCATGGAGTATCCATGTCTTAAATGATATTTATAATTATTAAAAAATCACTTTTAAATTTTAAAAAGATCAAACATATTATTAATATTGATTTGTTTTTATACTCAATCAATTACAGATGCACAAATCATGTCATTATTAATTCAAATTCAAAAATCATTACTACTTTCCTTGAAACAATATCATTTCTAGAATTAAAATATTTTCACCATGGTACAAATCAATCATAAATTCACAATTCATGTTAACATAAAAATTCAAAACTTTAGATTGCATATTTTTATTTTTACGGGTTGTATTCATCTTCTTCTTCTTCTTCTTCTTCTTCTTCTTCTTGGGTTGTATTCATCATCTTCTATATTCTTCTTCTTCTTCTAACAAATATTATTTTATAGTGATTTTTTCTTTATTATCTTTTTCCTCTATCCATCGATGATTTATCTCTAGAAATCCGCAATATCTTATTTATTTTATTGCACATGCATGTTTATGTTCATTATTGTGTGCGGTTTGGTTGCTTATTCACGTATTTGATTTATTTTTATATGAATACTCAAAATTTTGAATTGTATTTTTGCAGATGATTATCAATGATTGATTCTGCTTGCAGAAGAGAAGATTATCAATATTTGCTTTTATTCAATTGGTAATCAATTTATTCATTTAAATGACTCAAAAGTATGAATGTGTTTAATCATTTGTTTGATATACTATGGTACTGTATTTTGATACATCTCGATTTCGTTAATTTTTTCCGTTAATCTTTTGAAACATCTTGATACATAATCAAGTGATCTTTTTAGTCTTATCATGATTCAATATTTTATTTTTAATTTTGTTAGAACTTAAGTTTATGCACTTCAACTGTTTGAAGTTAGTTCTAAAAGATAATTTTTTTTATTTTGGTGTTGTTCACTTGCAGGATGGTATTAAAAAGGGAAGATGAGGAAGTGGAATAATATATCTCGACTCTATTTGATGAGGTAATAATCCGGCTAAATTATTTGTGGAGAGAGTGTATATGAAAATTGTCAAAACTTTCATCATATTGTTACGACGAAAACCCGAATTGTTTTATAAATGGGTATAAAGGATGATATTAATATGAAAAGTTTAGTTTATCCCATGGTTTTAGTTCACATACCAATATATAATGAAAAAGAGGTATCATTGATTTTTAATCCTATAAATTATACTTTATTATGTTTTGTTAACATTTATGTTCTTATATTCTCTATTTTGGATAGGTCTATTAAAAGTCGATTGGAGCAGCATGTGCACTTTCATCATATTGTTATGACAAAACCCCAAAAAACTTTACAAATGGGAAGTCATGAAAGATTATATTGAGATGGGAAGTTAAGTTTATCTCATTGTTTAAGTTCACATACCAATATACAATGAAAAAAAGGTATCATTGATTCTTAATCCTATAGATTATACTTTCTCATGGTTTGATAATATTTATATTCTTATATTCTTTATTTTGAGCAGGTATATCAATTGTCCATTATACTTTCTCATGCTTTGTTAACAGTTATATCATATTGTATGCTTTGAATTCTTTTCTATTTTTCAGATGAGGTTTTTTTAAAGGTAAACATTATAGTTGAGATACACAATTTGGTAATATAATTTGTTTCTTATAAGTCATTTTTTGCACTCCAACTGCTTGATCTCAGTCCTAAAGAATATCGTTTTGTTTTTTGTTTTTTATTATTTTCTTGCAGAATTGGATTAAAAGGGAAGATGAGGAAGTAAAAGTGGAAGATGAACTGTCGGCTCTATTGAAATTACAACTGAGATTATTTTGGTAATTCAGGTTTCAATCTTGTTGTTTATTTAATTTTTATTAATTTTGAATGTTTGCAAGGCTCCATCTATCTATCAGGAAATAGCATATGATCCTTCACTTTGTAACATCTTTTAAATACTACAATGGGATTTTCTTTTGATATTTTTGTTCATTAATCTAATAGTTGTCGAATATCACTTCTTTAAGCCGAATACACATTCTGACATTTGTAATAATTTTGCAGACATCAAAGATATATTCTATGAGGCAAATTTGTAGTTTTAATTGTAGAGGTTCACATGATTAAGCAATTTGGAAAAATAATTTACCAAATACGTATAAACGGAGCATATATTAATTTGCATCTATGAATGGTTGTGACCTCTAAAGCATTGTTTGTTCAGTTGTCTGAAGGTTACAAACGTCTATCTGCAACTGCCCAACCTTCTCCACCTTTTTTGAATTATGGTGTGCATCACTCTCTATTTTATTTCCAAGATATGCTTTATTTGATGAAATTTAAGAATGATAATTTAGTTATGGTTTGTTAGGCTTTTCTTACGATAATAAAAATGTGAATTATTGGATTAAGGTTTTGTCTTAATGAAATTTCTTTCTTGATAGGACATAATGTAGTAATCTAGAAAAATTGCATGCTATGCGAACAATTTGGACTAACATGTCCTATTCGTTATTCTACTTTAGCTATCAAATTATAATTGTTATTATGTCTACTTTTGATTTTTTATTATGAGCAATATGTTTCTGGTAAAATTCAATTTAAGACACGTATTTCCGCTAATAAATTTGGAGTTGAGGATCAAAGAACTGTAAAATTCTGAAAATTTATTTATAGATGGTGCCAATTTTTATGTTAATATAGTTTCACGATTTTTTGTACATGTATTCACAAGGTCGTATTTGAGTTATGTTTCTTATCATTTGGGCCAAAAATATGTTCTTGGAAAGATATTTTGATAAGTTTACACTTCGAGTAAGGTTATATTATTTCTAATCTATACATTAAAAATATACATAGAAAATAAGCACCGTCAAGTTCGGGTTTTTACATACTTGAGCACCAGAGCACAATAATATTTTGAGTCTTTCATTTATAAATGGTGCTCATTTATAAAAGTTCTTATTTACATATCTACTCTACAACTTCAAATGTTACTACTCTTTTATTAGTTAGTCTTCTCATTTTGGTATTAATTTAAAATATTTTTTTGTAATGAAAAGTTATTAGGAACACAGTGTGATAAGCAGTGGCAAGGAGTTGGTTTTCCGTGAGATTGACAAGTCTATACATGATGGAATCCGCAGAACTTGGCACACGTAGTTCTATCATTGGAAGCTAATGGTCTTGATATCATATCGATAACTACTTCAAGCTATTCTTTTAGTCACATGCAGTTATTTCAATGGCACCATCGCTTACTAAGTATCATCCTTTGTTTATGTGAAATCAGTTTATTTATCTAAGCAACGTGTTTTATAACAGTGTTCTTTCGACTCACTCACTTTTTGGAGCACACCGATATTTCTGTGATGCTCGATAACGACGCCATATATGATATTTGCAAGCATTCCCTAGAAATTGAGCGACCTCTTGACCAACTTTAGTTGATTGGTTTCATAGATAATTTTCTCTTTGACTGCTTAAGGTTTGATGGAGCCTTGAATGTTGTTGTGACTGAGTTCCAGACTAATGTGGTATTGTACTCAATAATTCACTTCATGTTTTCTTTTTACACCCCTGTAATCTCCGCCCACAAGGAGCGAACAGTGCATTAAGCCCTCTTTCATGACAAAGTGTGATCAACTATTACTGGAAAGTATATAATTTACTTCTGTGTACTGAGGTAATATGGTGCCCAAAAATATGGTGCCCAAATATGTAAATGCAGTTGTTGGTACAATTAAGACCAAGCCATTGAGTTTGTTAATTAGCCCAGAAGAAACATTAACATTGCACCAAATCTGTAGGTTTTGGCAAAGAAGTTCAAATAACAAAAGAGATTTTTTTTATTATTTATTTTGGTAGCTACTAAGGTGTGGATATAATATTTATGAAAAGAACTGTATGCTTATTTTATTGTTTTTTTTTGTTCCATTGAGTAACTCCATATTAATGAGATAATTTTGATATGTAACTAAATATTTGTTAATTTTTTTATAGATTAATACTAAATTTTTTTGAATAAATTATAATTGTTTTTGATAATTTTTATATTTTTATATTTTTATATTAGATTTTCTTATATAAGAAATGTAATTTATAACAAATTTATTATTTCATGCATGAGATTAATGAGAAATAAAATTTATTATAATTTTATTTTATTTTAATTTTGAAGATATAATTTTGTAATCTCGAAAAAAAACTTAAGAAAAAAAATCCTACCCCGAAAAAGCTATTTAGGTTTAAAAAATATATGTAAAACGTGTTTTACATTAAAAGATATTGTATGTTTTTAATTAATTATTTAAATATACGGTACAATCAATTTGGCGTAGAAATAAGAAATTGATAACATATATTTTCTTATGACTTTTTTTTGCTAAGTTTTGGTACTACTTTTTAAATATAACTTCATTCAAACTTTGTTTAAATAACAAATTTATAAGTTGGGCAATTTTAATCTTATTTAAGTTTGAAAAGTTTTAAAATTATAATAATTAAAATTTTCACGATTGGTTTGATATAGTTTTATTTAAAACTTAATTAACTATTTCAACTCATCTTTTTATATTTATTAGGTATCATTAAGATTACTGAAAATAAGACATGAGATTCGGGTAACTAATATTTTACATATTATTATTTCACTTAATAAATTTCATCAAAAGTCAAATATACTATAGTACTACTACTAATAATAATAATAATAATAACAATAATAATAATATATTTTCCATATTATTTATTAAAATTATATATTAGATTGACATATTCACAAAATCGTTTAAATCATATTTCTCATTACAGATAAGACAACGTTCTTCATCGAGTAAAAACTATAAAAAAATGTGGGATATCAAAGCTACGTTGAGTAATTTTCTTTAATATAATTAGATCCGGTAAAATTATGAGAATCATTTTCAAAATCATTGTTTAGTAGGACTTAAATTTTATATTATTTAAATAAATAAAAACTAAAATATAATGATTATTATCCACCAATACTCTCTCGTGAGAGTCGACCCCTAAATCCTAGTTAGCAGCCTCAAAAATCTACTCCTTCTTCTTCATCGATTAAGCCCTCTTCTTTTTCCCAAAATCACTTTCATGTTCTTCTTCCCCATATAATAATCAGTTTTTTATTTTTCTTTCAATAATCATCCTTATTTTGTAAGGATTACTATCGTACCCAATCTTTTTGGGTATTTTGTATGTCCTCCTTTTGGAGTGGTTGTTTGTCCTCCTTTTTGGAGTGGTCCGTATGTTTTTGATATTTTTGATTGTTGGTTTGTATCGTTGAGAATGATTCAATTGGTGTTTCGGGGAATCTTGAAAGCTCGCATCGAGTCTGAATCGGTGGTGAAAATTGCAAAATCTCACCTTTCATAACGGAAGATTGTTCATATTACGAGGGCATCTGTACCTCCAATCACTTCTGAAGATTGGATTACAACTGGAATTAATTGTGTGAAGGTCAATTGTGATGCTACTGATTTTGGAGATGGTGTAGGATGGATTTCTTAGAAAACTATTGTAATCTTTTTCAGTTTAAATAATATTTATATTCTATATGTTAAGCGATCTGGAAACAAAACGACTATTCATTTAGCTCGTTTATTTGTTTGTCAACCTGATCGTATCACCAGTTTTAGGGTTTGTCCTGGATTAAGTCTTTTTGACGAAATACATAATATTTTAGCAAAAAAATAAATAAATAAAACATAGTAAAGTATACAAAATTTTGAGATGAAATTACAAAATTACGTGAATTATATTTTTAAATTATATTTTTAAGGGTTTCTAGATCTCATTTTACAAAAGTTAATTATTTAAATACATAATAATAATAATAATAATAATAATAATAATAATAATAATATAATTGATAGAGTAAATTACACTTTGCATCCCTTATAAATATTCACTTTTTCGTTTTGATCTTAAACTTTTAATTTTGGCAGAATGCATCCCTCAACTTTTAATTTCATTTCATATCGCACATCTTTTAACAATTTTTAAGGGTAAAATCGGAATAATTTTTTTATATTTGTATTATTATAATGTGCACCCCGTATTTTTAATATTGTAACAGATTACACCTCGATTTTAACTTCAACTCGTTTCAAAAAATATATAAATTTGTATGATAATATTACATAATATTTTTTTACTTAAAAATAATTAAAATATAAATATTCTGTTAAAATATAAATAATCTCTATTAAATCTGAATTGAAATCACAAATAAGTCTTTTAACCAAATTATTTTAATTTAAATACTATGCAGAGAATTTTAAATCATATATATTTTTAAATAATAATATCAAAAGATATCTATTTTATCAAATATATGTGTCTCGGTTTTGATATCACTTTTTGACACAATCTTTATAATTTATAATTTCTTATTTTTGTTTTAATATTTTTATAATAAATCTCTATTAAAACTATAAGTTGCCTTATTTTTCATATTTTTTAGTGTTACTAAATACTTCTTTTGATTCATGTTCTTATGTTTATTTTTAAAATTAATTAGCTACAAAATATATACCAAATTAAAATTTTATAAAATGCATGCAATGTTACTGGACATTTTTTTTCTCGGAACCCACTGAACTACACTACACAAACCAAAATTTTCTATTTTATTCTGTTTGCTTTGGATTTCATAATATAATAATCTACTAAAAACCATCGAATTTTATGTTTATGTTTGAGCTCAAGATTTCGTTAATTTTATAGCATTTGGTTTTGATTTGGATCATTTTTATAACATTAATTTTGGGTTTCTGTTTATTTAAAAAAAAATCACACTAGACCCCGGCCTATTTGTCTCTTATATGTTTTGTTATTTAATTTAATTTTATAATATATAATTTTATGGATTTTAAAAGTTATGAAAATTTAAAATAAAGTATAAACTATAAAACTATATAGGGTGCATATCTTCAAAATATTAAAACCATGGGATGCATATCGTCATTATATAAACTTTTGAAAAAAGATTCCGACTTTACCCCTGAAAATAATGGTTATTTTGGACAAAAATTATTAAAAGGGTGCAATATGAAGTGCAATTTAAAATCAAGGGATGTATTCTGCCAAAATTAAAAGTTTAAAATTAAACCGAAAAAGTGAATATTTATAAGGGGTGCAAAGTGTCATTTACTCATATTACCTTACGCACTTTATTTCAGATTTGTTACTATAATTTCTTATTTGTGTTTTTAAAAATATTTAGTTTTTAAATTTGAGTTTAGAAATAATAATTTATTAATTAATATTTTATAATTTAATTGAGAACCCAAATTTTAATAATTTTTAATATTTTACATAATAACTATCCACCATTTAGGTTTTACAAATACTTGTAACAAATAAATAAATGCACAATAATTTAGGATTTATTGCCGAAAACTTTTGAGTACATTAAGAGTAGATCTTAATTTAATAATTCAGAATAATTTAGGTTTCAAATTTTATTTGGGTTTTTGAAGTACCTATTTTAAAAAATTTAGATTTAAGAAATATAGAGTTTTAAAAAAAATATTATATAAATTTTAACGGGTCATAAAATATAAGTGTTAATGGGATAATTTTGATATGCAACTAAATGTTTGTTAATTACACGACTTCACGCAGATAAAGCAGCTATAAAAGCTATGCTTTTTTTATTGAATATTTTTGATGGATTAATAATAAAATTTCTTAAATAAGATAAATATTTTTGAAAATTTTTATATTTACATTTTATTTATTAGCTTTTCTTATATAAGAAATGTAATTAATAACAAATTTATTAGTTCATGCATGAGATTAATGAGAAATAAAATTAACTATAATTTTATTTTATTTTAAATTTGAAGGGATAATTTTTTAATCTAAAAAAAACTTAAGGAAAAAATCCTACCCCGAAAAAGTTATTTAGGTTTAAAAAATATATGTAAAACGTGTTTTACATTAAAAGATATTGTATTTTTTAATTAATTATTAAAATATATAGTACAATCAATTTGACGCAGAAATAAAAAATTGATAACATAATAATTTGTTACAGATTTTTTTTGCTAATTTTTGGTACCACTTTTTAAATATAACTTCTTTATTTAAATAACAAACTTATAAGTTGGGCAATTTTAATCTTATTTAAGTTTGAAAAGTTTCAAAATTATAATAATTAAAATTTTCACGATTGGTTTGATATAATTTTATTTAAAACTTAAATAAATATTTCAACTCATCTTTTTATATTTATTAGGTATCATTAAGATTATTGAAAATAATACGTGAGATTCTCGTAACTTAGAATATTTTACGTATTATTATTTCACTTAACAAATTTCATCAAAAGCCAAATATATTATACTAATAATAATAATAATAATAATAATAATAACAACAACAACAACAATAACAATAATAATAATAATAATATATTTTCTGTATTATTTTTTAAAATTATATATTAAATTGACATATTCACAAAATCGCTTAAATCATATTTCTCATTACATACATATAAGACAACATTACTCATCAAGTAAAAACAATAAAAAAATGTGGGATATCAAAGTTACATAGTAATTTTCGTTGATATAACTAGATCCGGTAAAATTATGAGAACCATTTACAAAATCATCGTTCAGTAGGACTTAAATTTTATATTATTTAAATTAATTAAACATAGTAATGTATACAAAATTTTATAATTGGATATAATAAATCAAAATTCCAAGATAAGAGAATTACAAAATTACGTGAATTATATTTTTTACGGGTTTCTAGATCTCATTTTTGAAATGTTAATTATTTAACTACACAATAATAATAATAATAATAATAATAATAATAATAATAATAATAATAATAATAATAATAATAATAATATAATTGATATTACCTTTCACACTTTATTTCAGATTTGTTACTGTAATTTAAGTCTGGGTACTAATTTGAGTTCAATAATTTCTCATTTGTGTTTTTAAAAATATTTAGTTTTTAAATTTGAGTTTAGAAATAATAATTTATTATTAATATTTTATAATAACCATCCACCATTTAGATTTTAGAAATACTTGGAAAAAATGAATAAAATGCACAATAATTTAGGATTTAGTGTCGAGAACCCTTGAGCACATTAACAGTAGATCTTAATTTAATAATTTATAATAATTTAGGGTTCGGAAATTTTTTATTTAGGTTTTTGAAATACCTATTTTTTAAAAAATTAGATTTTAGAAATATACAGTTTTTAAATAAATATTATGGAACTTTTAACGGGTGTGTACATAAAATATAAAGAACTTTTAATGAGTGTTGGTGTATAGAGGAACCCGTAAATATGGTGTGGAATTGGGCCGGGAAGCGGCGTCGAGCGAGTAGCGTCCTCTGATAACACTATCATATAAAATAATATCAAATTATTATATATTTTATGAATTATATTTAGTCAAAAAAATATGATTATATTATATTTTTTAAAAAGTTATTTCCCCTCTAACAACTGTAGAATGAGGACTTTTTTCTCTCCCTGATCGTGGCCTCTAATGGTGGTTTTGGAAATATTTAGTAGTTAAAAATTTTAATTTTAGAAATATAAATTTTTAAATAATATTACACAATTTAAAATGAGGACATAATTCAACAGTTTTTAACATTTTAGGGTTCTAACATTTTCCCATTTTCCCATTTGAGTTATAAAAATATAGGAAAATAAATAAATAAATAAAACTTAACGGTTAAGGTTTAGGTTAGGCAGGCCCTAACCTGCACCATCAACCCTAATTTAAGCATGTATTTTCAACAATTTTTCATTTGCCTTCTAAAAAATATTTAATTTTTTAAAATTTTGATTTTAGAATTATTAATATATTTTACTTAATATTTTTTGTTTAACCGTGAAACTTATGGTCAACATTAATTCAACAAGCTTTAAAAAATTAGGGTTTGATTATGCCCCATTTTAGTTTTGGAAATATTTACTTTGAATAAATGTGAATTTTAGAAATATACAAAATTTTAATTTATATATATATATTTATTTTAAATGATATGTGTACATAAAATATAGAAAACATGATCAGAGCGAGAGTATGTGGAGTAACCCAAAAAGATAGCTATATGTGTGGAAGAAACCGAGAAATAATCAAATAATCAAAGAGCTATCGATGATCAACAATGCGCGACACGGGTCAAATGACCATCCCTAATTATCAATAAGAAAATACTCTTGCACCGAATAGAATTATATATATTAAATAAAACCGAGACGGCGCCGGGAGGCGATGTCGAGTAACGCGACGTGATTAAAATTTTATCAAATTGTTACGTAATTTAAGATTTATATTTGAGAAATATATTATCATAATTATATATATTTAATAATTTGTTTAACTTATTTTATCTACAACATAATTATATTATTAAATGAAGATTTGTTTAGCAATTATTTTGCATATAAAAAAATTATAAACCGGATAGATGTTATATAAATTTTAGGCTCAGTTTGTTGTTGAGTCTTTATTAATTTTAAAGCCTAGTTTGACTATTATATTGAGTCCGATGTGCTGAGTTTGTTGTTTTCTTTATCAAGGTTTAGAAAGTAAATAGTGATATATGCAAAAAATATTAC
Organism: Apium graveolens; assembly: GCF_009905375.1. Lineage (NCBI taxonomy): Eukaryota > Viridiplantae > Streptophyta > Magnoliopsida > Apiales > Apiaceae > Apium > Apium graveolens. The sequence continues at coordinate 205,405,952 of NC_133656.1, read as the reverse complement.
CATTTCATTTGATTCGTAGTTTTCCTTCGTTGAATATGTCAATAACTTATTTGTAAAGACTTTTGCAGAATCCATGTCGCTTTGTTATTCACATAACTTACTCAGATGTGTAATATTTACTCATCATAACTACTTTGAGTCTTAATTTGTATAACCTCAAATTAAGGTGAAGTGATTTGTTTGTTACAACTTTATACAATATTTATCTTTATTAATGACAATTATTAAATTTCATATCAAGGATAAAATTGCATCATTTTTTAACAATAGAAAGTAAGTAGATTTTCAGCGACTATGATATATTACTTATGAAAAATGATTTATACATGATATTTTTATGACATTATTATGATATAATAGATGCCTTATGATAATTGTGTTTGATTTGGTTTACATTATTTCTTAATTTATGTATTTTTGATTTACAACAAAGTATCAATCATGATAAATGTTTCTTAATAGATAAGCCCTTCACTGAGATTTGAACGTACTATTTTCTAAATTGCATCAATCACTTTCCGTAATCGCAGTTAACATTGCGAAATTGGTTTCAATCACATAATAGAATACTTTCACCTTAAATATATTGTATAATAAATATGTCAAAATAACACTCATCTACACAAATCATTTTATTACTCACCACGAGTCATGGAGAGTCTTTTGTATGATCACATCGAAAATCTCCAAAAGAACAGAACTACATGACGATTGAAAGTTAGAGTGACACGAATATGGCAAACTATATCATCTTAAAATGATTCCTTTAAAGGCTACAATCTCATTCTAATGGACGATGATGTATATAATTCTTATGATTCTTGCTTCGATAATAAATTTCCATGTACTTATCACATAATAACTATATATCCAGTCTAATTTTTATTATACATATTAACCTTATTTCTCATTATTAAAAACAGAATTCTCATGTACACGCCTATGTTTTTCCTGACAATTCGAAGGCGATTGGAAGAGATGTGGTTGAGGGTCATATTTACACATTTCAAAACTTTACAGTAAGGGATATTGTTGGCAAGTTCAAACTCGTGTCAACTAATTTATGTATAAGGTTATTGGGCTCCACTATTATTCAACGTGTTGAGGATGATGGTATGGTTCCGCGTTATAAGTCTGAATTCATGGACTTGACTGACCTAGAGGAAGAAATGAAACATTTTGGAGAGAACGATATTCCTGAGATTACCGCAGGTATGATTACTTTTTTATCTACGTTTTTAGTTTTACAAGAGAATATAGGTGCTAAAGTAATTGTGCGAATTTTATATATTCTATATTAAACCCGCATATGGAGAAACATTGATAATTCTTAATAGTCTGAATCATACATTTTTAGATTTAATAGGAGTAATTGACGAATATGAGAAAGTTAATCGAATATCTATCAAATATGGACCAAGAGATATTGTCAGATTTATGCTTATGAATGGAAGGTAAATTCTAATTTATTGATAAGAATGAATACTCTTTATATAAAGGCTAATAAACGAAATAATTTATTATCTAACATCGTATAAATGCAGAGTTTCTCACAAAGTGAGCATTTGGGGAGAATTGGCCATAACTGTGAATGAGGATTTTATAAAGATCGAGGAGAACCCAATCATAGCAATTGTAAACAGTACCAAACCATCTATATTCAGGGGTATCAATAGAATCATTTCAATTATAATTCCCAATATATTTTAGTTTTATGTTATTTAATTAGTTTACGTTTATGAATCCAAATGTAAAGCAATGTATATATTCGTAATATATTTCAATTTCTTTGAATACATTTATTTTTTAGAAACTTTACAGATTGGTTCATTGCCATCTTCAAAGTTCTACCTAAACTTAAACATTGAGCCGGTTGTAGAAATGTTATTCCTTCGGTTTTCCTTCACGAACGCGTGTGAGAGAGGTATTTTCTTTTTATATCAAAATAAAAATTTTGGTTAATTAGTTCTACACTTATTACGTTAACATTATTTTGTCATTAAACAAGATTATTGGAGGAAGGTTTCAAAAGTCCTGGAAATCCTGAAAAGATGTCACCGAAATTGCAAATATACCTTCCATTGAAAGGTTAATTTTGAAAGATTTAAATGACAGTTGTTCTACTTTAAATGTCAAGGTCTGTTATTCATATTTACCTTATTCCATTCGTTATACAATTGAAATGATAACATCTTTTTACTATCTCCATTGTTTTACTAATATTTAAGAAGAAGGTTTGTTGCACGTTCAAAATTCTCAAGATTGAAGATGTAGACAATTGGTGGTACTATAGTTGTCAGAAATGTAAAGTAGATGTTTGAAAAGAAGGGAACGAGTTTAGATGTGAAAATTGTAAGAAAAACTGGACATTTGCTGAGAAGAGGTTTGTTTGGATTAGAATTGTTTTGCAACACTTATATAGTACATTGTTTATTTTTTATTAATCAATATTTTCAAATTACTATCTTAATATTTAGGTTTCGCTTAATAGTCTTAGATGATGATTCAAAATTGACTACTGTCATCCTCATGGATCGTGTTGTGAAGAGGCTAGCTGGGAAAACTGCAACACATTACTTGAATAAGAAAGATGTGGTATTGTATTTATATTTTTATCACTATTGTGTAAATTTTATTGACATTAGTAGTCATGTTATGAATGTCCTATTTACTGTTATGCAGTGACCAGAGGATATTCCTATTCCTGATATTCTGAATGAGATTGTTCAGAAAGAAGTAATTGTTAGTATTGAGATTAATGAGGCCAATATTACTTAGGAAAACAATTTGTATGAGGCTGTCGATTTGTTAGATTCCTATGCGGCAAGTTCATCCATTGTAGATTATTTTTCTGGATGCTGAGATATAATTCATGTACAACATATCTATCAAGAATTGTCTTATTATATTCAATTTGTTTTGACATAAAACTATAATTTTGACGAATATAGCTGTTTTCAGATTTTTTTATATTCACGCCACCATTGCTTCTGATATATGGGAAATATTTAGAGAAGTTATAAATAAATTAAAAGTGTATGAGATTTCTGATTTCTTAATCAAAACGGATACAAGAAAGCATAGGTCTGTATCTTCCAGAATATATATCACGTTTAATAGCAAAACAGTGGTTAAACCTTTATTGGAAGATGACACTACAATAGCTTATCCTAAATTTGACTTTGTTCATATTGGAGACATGATAGTAAATGCAAAAGGATACTGAACTGGCGATATTGCTAATATTCTTACAGGTTGTATACCACTCTCAAAATTTATCATGTTTTTTTATATTCTACCTCAGGTCTATTACTAAGTTTATATGTTTTTGCAGATGTTATTGGAGTTGTCGAAGATATTGAACCTTCTCAAGTTATTCCTTCTAATATTGGTGATCAAACAATTATTCGCTTTAGAATAACTGATGGAAGGTTCTGCCTTAAGAATCTATTTATTACATGTTTAGAAATTAGAATATTAAAATTAGATATCAAAATTAGAATATTGATCTACCATTCATTTACTTTTGATAAACAGGAATATCATTAGAGTTACTGTATGGGGTAAACATGTTAAATCCCTTGATCCACTTTTTAAGGAAGTTTTGAAAAGTCCCCTTATAGTAATTCTGGAAAGTATGAGACCCATATGGTTGCACAGTGAGATTGTTACATTCCTCAAGATAATCTGAATATCAATTATTAAAATTGGTTGTTTTGCATGAAATTCATTTATTTGTATTGTTTGGTAGGCGAATCAGTTATTGGTACTGTTGAATCTTCAAGGATTTATATTAATCTTCAGAATGCTGATGTAATCAATATGAGAAAGAGGTATATAATTTACCTTAAAAGAGCTACAAATTTTTATATTTTTAAAAACTCTTAAAGTTACTAATTTGATCCAACTTTGTGATGTTATAGGATTGAGAATGGTGCTTTTTGGTGTTAACTTTCAACAACCAAATTCTACATATGACACTTCTAGCGACCGCAATATTGAAGAAATAGTAGAGTCTTGAATACCTAATAAATAATGTTATTAGTTTTTTATTGAAAACAATGAATGTTTTTTCTTTCTATTCTAATTTACATTTTATTCAAAATATATTTAGTTTGTTATTCCAGCAGTTCCGTAATTATTCAAGTGAGAATAAAATTTTGTTTGTAAGTAAATTTCTATATTTCAAGAGTGATAATCATGTTTTGTCATAAGAAAAACGACTTATTAAAAGTGTAAAGAATGTCAACAGTTGAATTTAATATTTTTAACATATTCATGTTATAAGCCATACTTATTGATATTGCGGATTAAGAATTAGTAATTAAAAGACTATGACATAGAAACTAAATTCCATATTATGTTACACCACAATTATTATCCCCATTATCATTCATATACGAACCTATGAGCATGTAATAAGGAAAGTGTCATGATTTATGCCGCGAGAAGTAAATAGGTAGATTTCATAATTTTAAAAGGATGTAAATGTGTCAACAGAAATTGTAGGATGTTAATGTCATTCAACTTGGAAAAGAACCATATTCCCTTTGTTAGGCAACATTGTAAAGACTATACTATGATCTTCAGTCAAATGATTGTCCTCTGCAAACTTATTCCAGCCTGCAGAGCATCTTGCTTTTCCTTTTTCAATGGAGAGACCCAAATGAGAATCTCCAGTTTGCGTCCTTAAAATTATCTGCTCTCCTGCAGCCCATTCATGTGCCTCAGGTTGAATATATCTAGGAATATACTGCATTAAGAAGAAATATTAGATAACTCCAATTGCTAAGTTAGTACATTAAAATTATTGTTCATTCAAGTGAGCCGTACCGCTCCGTGGCCTGTGTTGTTCATATGGGACCTTCTCATAACTCTACAAAATTGAAAAATGTTAGGCTCTAGTTCATTTATTTGAACAATAATATGTTATTCCGGAACATTCACGTTTGACGCATATTCAACATTATGGATGTTATCTTCTTCATTAATCTCTGCATATAAAATAGAGTATACATTTGAGGTTTCATAATTTCATGCACTATTGTAAATATAATACATTTGATCATCTAAATTCAATTTATGATAAGAAATGAATAACTTACCTCTAATAATTGTATCATCCTCGACTTCTTTCTCTACCTTTGCATTGTCAAAAACATTAATCGTAAACTCACCACTTCCCAAATATGTGAAAAGTAGAATGTCTTCTTCGTTAAGTTTTGCATAATGCGCAAGTTTTCGCAAACCAAACAACAGTCCCTTTACACTTGAGTAAAATCCTCTAAAACGCTATCCATTCTTAATGAACACTAAACTATTAGTGGTATACTAAATTTAAAATGCTTATGGAAATTGAATGCAATTTCCTATATAAAGTATTAATATAACAAATTATTTTGATCATATCACAAACTATGGAATATATACAGAAACAATGAATGGAATAAATGTATATATTTAGAATTCTTAGTGCATGATGTGAATACACTTCCAAATTCTCCATCAGAAATTGCGTAAGGTGTAACTAATGATAAAAATTTACCCCTGCTTGCATCATTTATCTACACAAACCATTTATAGCACAAATTCATATTATGATATTATGCAAGAGGATAAATAATATTAAAATTCCTTTTATAACTCCCAACTTTACTATCATAAATACCTTGATTGCGGAAATTACCCACCAACAGGTTTTTTGGGAGAATATAGTCAAGTTCTGAACCGTCATCACATAATCTATGAACCCAAAAATTACCAGAACTTGATATAAAGCAACAATAATGCTGCCTCCAGTTCTATTTAGTTCTTGAAATAGAGGTGAAATATGACCAATAGTGTTTGTCTTATTATCAGACCTGCCCTTAATGTTGCGACCGCTGGGTAGCCGGATTTGTGCATTACACGGAATGTCTTTTCCTATTTATGAACTTATTGATTCTGGTAGAATCTGTAAGAAAGAATCAATATAATGGAATTTGCTAAAATGAGATTATTTACTATAATAATTCTATCAAACATATCATTGTTTTATCAATTTATATTTGTCACACATGTGTGGATCAATGAAAACAATAATCCGTGTTGTCTTTGGCCTCTCTACTTCCATCCATTGAGAAGAAAATGTAAAAAGATAATACAACATAATTAAACATCAAGGATTACATCTATTAAGAATTAAAATTAAGTACAATAATTGTTAATCATGTATTAATCATATTTACGTCTTGAAGTTGCTCCCTATCAGCTTCTTCATTTGTGAGCTCTAAAGCAAAAATAAGAGGGTGTTACGCAAATTATTATATAATTTTACATTGCAATCAAGCAAAAACATATTGCATTATACTCGATAATATATTTATGGTTTTATTCTTACCCGGAGCATGATTTTTGTAGTGATTCAAAACCATCAAAGAATTATCCCGCTCCTATGCAAAAATATAAATGACCCATTCGTGTCAATACAATTTAGGAATCCAAAAGAGTTTAAAGTTTTAAACTTTTAATATTAACAAAGTCTTAATTTGGTAAACAAAAATGTCTTAGATTTGTATTATGGTGACTAAGTTCCGGTTTTGCAATTATTATATTCAAAATCTAAACCCATAACCCCAATCGGCAAAAACTAATTTCAGAATCTAAATTCATAACCTAAATTGCACGGCTAATCCTATTAGTACAAGCAATTCATAGTAGTGATTTAAAAACATGGATTGACATTGAAAATATAAAAGATTATATCACAAATGTGCATGTTAAATGTGATTACAAATAAAATATGAAAATAGAATTGTGAGTAGTTACAAAGTACAATAAACTTGACATAATCATGTATCATTTGCAGGAATGTCGTATAAACTCAATATAAATAAGAACAGACCCGAGCTACTGCCTTGACTGTAAAAAATTGACATACCTCCATTGATGAACTTTGTTGGTATTGTGTAGTTTGCATAATCAATCAACTTTTTAAGCGTATATGATGTTTTTCGGTTTCTTCTCTGCTACAACAGGATATTAAATATTTCCTAATCGTAAAGCAAATAGATTTTAGAGTTAATTTTATGTTTCAACGATATATCAATTGTAGCCCAACCGTAAACCAGTTAGACAACAAGAGTATTCTGTTTTTAAGTTGCATATAAATCCAATATCAATGCAATTTATTTATAAATTTTTTAAATTAAAATATAATCCTTAAGATTTTATTAAAATATATAATGTGTAGTTATAAACGTATGTTATTGTTGTATCATAAATTTTACCCGATTACTTCTAAATTATTTTTATGTTATATATATATTTTTAAAGTTAAAATTTGAAAAAAGAAATAAATTCTTAATGTATATATTAAGGACAGTACAAAATTTAAGTTATTTATGCATTATTTACCTTTCAATTTTGTATGGCCTTCACTATATTTTAAATAAATTCATCATGGATAAATTATTGTCATTTTCGATCAAATGTATTGTACATTAAATTTAAAATTTTGATAAATTGATAGATTTAAAAAGATCAATTATCATTAGTTTGTTTATATTATTGCTCAGATTGATATTAAATGGAGAATTTGTTACTAATATTAATTAAAAGAAATGTGTTATCGTTTTATGACATGCTTTATATATGATATAAAGCCAATATAAACTAATATTAAACCAATATTTTATCATAACATATATAATATTAAACAAATATTTTATCCTAACATACATGATATTAAACCAATATTACGTTATTTTAGATTCATCGTAGTTTTACCGATTTTTCAGAAACTATAAAGTATTATAAAATCGAGTTTTAAATGTTTGTACAATTAAACAAATATGTATTGTTAAACACGATATGATATTTGTGGGGATATTAAAGTTAAAGCATTTTATATATTGCATCTCCCAAGAATAATAATGTCATGCACAAGACATATGTGGTAAAACGTAATTATTATGGCACGTATTACACACTAAAGTATGATGAGCATTCTTATATCATCAAGTCCAAAATCTAAATTAAAGATCTTTTGGTTAAAAATACAACCATAGAAGGTGAAGAGTCTGTTTGGCCACACTGTTACACATGCATGGATTCATTTTGATGATAAGTTCATTAAGTATAATTATAACTAATTTAACACAGCCTTTTTGTTGGGTCCCAATGTGTTTGTAGAAGGGGGGTTGAATACAAACAGTACCGAATAATCGAATTAAATGCGGAATAAAAAATGTGAAACAAAATTCAAGTTAAATAAAAATATTATTAAACTTGAAAGGTGTTACAACAACTGTATCGATTACAAGGAATTAATCTCAAATTAATTATCACAAATCTAGAATAAATTCGACATGAACTTTTTCTATTTTTGTAATAAAAAAGATTCAAATGCTAAACGCAATTTGAGATTAAGTTCTAGGGATTTTGATCCGCTAGATTGATACACAAGAGCAAGATAAAGATTTCTAGTGGATTGGATTTAACTTTACAATCTAGAAATTTAATCTTGAAGTATGCAGATGAAAAGATGAAATATTTCTTCTTGATTTTCTTTTCTGCCTTGTTTCTTGACTTCTGTGTTCTTAATTATAAGTTGCTGCTTCTCTGCTTCTTTTTAAATCAACAAACGAATAGAATTGACTTGGCATGACAATCCTATAGCTGGCAAGACTTTCGGTGAGACAATTGAATGAACTAGCAAGACAATCTGAATGAACTAGCATGACAATCAGAATGAACTAGCAAGACAATCATCCTCCTAGAGTAACTTTCGGTGAGACAATTGAATATGGCCTAGCATGACAATCGGTATGACAATCCTGATTGTCATGCTAGTTCATTTTCAATTGTCTTGCTGATTTAATGCTTGAATTTAATCCAATTAAACTTCTGAAAATTCCTAAAATTAATTCAGAATTAATTAATCAATTAATTCAATTAATAAATAAATTATTCTTTGCAGATATAATTTATTTTCTTAATTAAATTAGATGAATTAATTAATTAATAGAGAATTAATTCTAGTCTTGAGCAGCAACCATTCTTCTGCAAATCTTCTGAAAATCACTGAAAATTATGAATCAATTCCACCACTTCAACGTTGACACTCGATGTACTGTCTGGTTCATGAGTGACTAACTTCCGTGACGTTTCTTCATGTCTTGACTCTGACACTTTGATTTTCTTCAGATTAAATCCTTGTAATTAATTGATACTCTGACGAGATCTCTGTCACTTGATTAAATCCACGATCTTGATTTATATCACTGAGGCATGATCAACTTCTTGAACTTCTTCCAGTGAATTACCTCCTCAAGTCTGTAGATGAACCTTGTCTCTGAATCCTTTGACAGATATTACTTTGCGAGATCTCTCTGATGGTAGTTCCACTATTTACTTATTACATTCTTATTTGAGTTGAGTTGAATCCTCGAATATACAAATAGGCTATGACATATGACTTATAATCTCCCCCTATTTGTTTGTTAGACAATAACACACAAATACCTAGAGGATAACTCAACTAACAAATAAGAAAAAGATATAAACATACATGCAAAGTAAATAGCAGAAAATTTCTGGATGAGATTTAACATTTTCCAGATTCCAAGTAGATGTTCCTCTAGACTGAACATATCTTCAAGTAGTTTCATCTTCATTTGTACAACCACATTTCCTGTTGAGAAGCCCATATCTCGTGCTTCTCCCCCTATGAGAATCAACTGATTAAAGAAGATCACCTTCGTTTTACCACCTCTCCCGTACAATAGGATCCGCAGATAAAAACCAATGGTACTCCCCTAACAGCTTCTTCCCTTACTAGGAAATCACCTTGTGTTTACCACCTCTCCCGTACAATAGGATCCGTAGTTACAAACAACAATGGTGTGGTGTAGTGTACATTTTTAGGATCTTTTTCTTCCTCCTTGCTATTTCTCCCCCTTAGTTGAGGAATCCTCCAAACTATTTCTTAAGCTTTTATCTCCCCCTTAAAGAAGGAATGTATGCCGTCGTCTGAAGGAGTTCTCATATTTCACTTGGTTGGAAAAGAAATAACAAGTAGTTTCTCTTTCTACCTCACTGTAAGTGTGTGATTCTGTTTAGTGTACCTCACATGTGTTTCACTCTTCTCTCCACTCGTGTTTACACTCATTCTCACAAGTGTATCACTCTTCTCTCATAGCTCCATAATCCAGCTGTACCTGCAAGGAAAATCACCTTAGCCATCCTTAAAGGAGGTCACAGGTGGTGCAATGGGAGTTCACAAATCCCCATCCTTGTTAAACTCGTCAGATGAATCTGAGTCATAATTTACAAGTTGCTAGTTTCCCTTTTAGGGTTCCAGATTTGAATTCTGGGAAGGTAAACAATGATCCAAAGAATTTAGCATAAAGATCAAAGTTCCCTTCTTATGTCTGTGAAGACATTTCCTTGTGACTTATCAGGTAATATCTGAATCATTGTCAACAAGTTGCCGATCTGCACCTATGTCAGATCCACTATCCGCAGATGCATCCAGGGGATTTAAGCCTGGGGAGGTAGATACTGACCACTGACATATGGCTTTTGGATCAGTATCCTCTCCTAACACCTGTAAAGGCAATTGGTCCACTAACGAACCTTGAACAATCGAATCTGACCTTAAAATGGTCGAAACTCTTGTTTCCGTCAACTCATCCTTTGTGTGTGTAACCTCTCCTTGTGCATCAAGAATTGATTATGTTTGAAGTGGTGACACTACATCGGATACCTTGGCCGACAGGCAAAATTCAATAGACTCACCCTGTTGAGAGAATGAATCTAGTAACTGTTTTTGAGCCTTTTCAGCCATTACATCTTTTTGAGAAGATGTATGGGGGCTAGCAGTTGTCTCGGTTTAAATACTACTCATCTATGTAGGAGACAGAGCTACTGGGTTGACTACAGAACCTTCCTTATGTGGTGCACTAGGCACTATCTCCCTCACGCTCATTCATACTACTTTTAGTGGTAAAAGAGTGTTGGTTGGTTCTGTTTTTGTGTTTGTCTTTACAGTCTGGGATAGACGTTGTGGGTTTTCAACCTCATGACTGTCAATGAAAGAAAGTCATTGGAGACTGAACCTGTATCATAGAACATATGGTAATAGAGAGAAAATGATTTACAATAGTGATTTCAAAAGATTTTACATGAAATAAGAAATCACTAATGTAGAAAGAAGTTTAATTTTTGTTTTTCAAAATGAATGAGTTTTTGATAAAACATTGATCACTTAGGGTAAAGTCTAAGTAATTCTCATTCATGTCAAAAGCTTACAAATATCTGCAACATAATGTTAACAACATATCATTGACCGATACTTGTCAAGTACTTTAGATACTAATTGTTATGTTGCATAACCAATATACCACTGCACATATAAAACACTATGATTGTGCTTAGTGATAAGATAGTTATTAGTATGACGACTCTACTTATTCATATAACATTATAACTTCTGTTAGAGTGCCATACCATGTCCTTTACGATTGCTTGAGCAGTATACTAGTTCATACCAACCTGAAGTGAGATTGTGAAGAAGAGATTGCATAGTCCAATAGATCTGCAGCTGCAAAGTCCATGAACTGTGGTGCACTGACTTCCTCTTTTAACTCACCAACCAGGAGTACACTTGTACACATCTTACTAGAGTTCAATTCCAAGTGTAATGTGCAGCAGGTGTCTAATATGTCGTAATATTCTCAAGTCTCGTCACTGGTGCTATATGTTAAATACTGCTTCCTGATAATAACCTAGCACAATATACAAAATTACAATGATAACATTCCCAGCTTGCAAACAGCCATATCCCTCAGATAAACCTTTGCTGTTATCTCCAAAGGTAACCATGGGGCCAGCTTTCTCAACCACATTTGATAGCAGGGCTCTATCTCCGGTCATATGTCTTGATGATCCACTTGTCAAGAATCCACACTACCGGTTACACCTGTATACTGCCCTGCACTTCAAATGGATTAGACCTTCTTCGAAACCCAAACTTGGTTGGGCCCGGCATACTTGTAGAACTGTCCTTTGTCAGACAAAACAACATTTTTAATTTTAATGGTCTCAACTTTCTCAATGACTGAACATTTGACCTTGTAAACAGCCTTAACAAATTTCTGTTTAAGCTTAGGCACAAATGTCTCCTTTCTAGACTTAGAAGGACTAGCAGTCTTAGACCTATCATGCTTCTTGTTATTCACATGCTGACGAGGAGTAGTCTTATCATTAGACACATGCTTACCATTAAAATAAGCATACATCATATTAAAAGCACAAGACATACAATTAGCAACACCACATGCTTTATGAGAGTGATTAACAGCAGGCAATTTATGCATGGTAGACATGGCATTATTGTTATCCAACTCATGTGTGTCTGAGTTAGTCTCAGTTGCTTTCACAACTTTGACTGGAACTTTCGACTCACTTGAATTGGAAACAATCTTCTCATAAGCATGATCCTCAGCACGTATTTCTTCTTGAATAACAGAAGAGGTCGCATCAAATGGTTCAGCAATTGATGCTTTATAGAGGGGTTCATCAACACCCTTAAGCACATGTGGTACTTCCCTCCCTTTAGCACATACATGAGGAGGGGAGTTTATGCCTAATTCTCCAATAGCAGCATTGTAATCATAACCTATTCCAGATGTTTGATTAACAGCTTGCTTACTGTAGAACTCTTTAGCCTTCGAACAAGAATTGAAGTAGGCTCTAACCTTAGTCTCAAGACCGGTGATCTTATCTTTGAGAATAGTTTCGAGTTTTCTATAACAGTCAACTCTATTCTCTAGAAAAGATACATGTTCTTTTAATCTGTCTTGATTAATGTGCACAAGTCTTAATTCATTGACCTCTTTCTCAAGGTCTGTGATCTGTAAACTTAACAGTTCATTATCACGACGTGCACAATCTAAGTTACCTCTTAGATGATAAACCATTTCAGCATCAGAAAGTTTTACCTCTATTCTTGACGATGAAGCTTTTCCATCAATAGCCATAAGAGCAAGATTTCCTTCATCTTCATCTTCACTGTCAGTATCATCCCAGCTTCTTCCCTTTGCCAGATAAGCCCTTTCAGAGTTCTTTCTTACTTGCTTTGGCTTCCTACATTCTGTGGCAAAGTGTCCCAACTCATTGCAGTTATAGCATCTAATGGTGCTTTGATCAACCATCCCTGTTTTGTACCCACCACTGCTGGTGTTAGAGGATGAAGATCCACCTTTCTGGAATTTGTTGTAGTTGGACTTGTACTTAAGCTTGGGATTCCTCCTGAATCTGACATGGGAGAATCTCTTGACAATTTGGGCCATTGATTCATCTTCCAATTGCTCCAGCTCTTCCAAGGAATAAAAATCATCACTTGATTGATTTGTAGTAGGAGGATCATATTCTGCTACTAACTCATTTTCCTCACCCTTGGAAAACTGTACCATTCTTTCTAACTGTTGAGATTGTTGTTGTTGTTGACCTTCAGCTACAAGTGCAGTAGATGTGCTGACCATTCTATCCTTCCCGTAGACTTCCTTCTGTTGAATCTGCTCCAACTCATAGGTTTTTAACACTCCATAGAGCCTGTCCAAAGAAATCTCACTCAGATCTCTAGCTTCTCTAATGGCAGTGATTCTATGTTCAAGATGAGCTGGCAGTGTTAAAAGGAACTTTTTGTTGACCTCCCTGATTGAATAATACTTTCCATTGATGTTCAGGTTGTTGATCAACGCATTGTACCTCTCAAACACTTCAGTAATTCCTTCTCCTGGATTTGATTTGAAATGTTCATATTCAGAGGTTAGGATTTCCAACTTGTTCTCCCTAACTTCCTCTGTGCCTTCATTAATCACCTCAATAGTTTCCCACATGTGTTTGGAATTTTTACAGTTCATCACATGTCTGTTCATCAAGGGATCAAGGGAATCAATTAATATTAATTGAAGGCTGGCATCCAAGGAGGCTTCTTCCTTCTCAGCAGGAGTAAAATCTTCAGGCTCTTTTGGATAGGTTCTAGCTTCAGTAGTCACCACACCATCTATTATTACCTCCGGTTCAATAACCATCGGAGTTTTTATACCCTTCTTTAACAAGTTTGAATATTTGGGATTTGCAACTTGTAAAAATAATAGCATCTTCTTCTTCCACATGATATAATTCTCTTTATCAAATTGTGGAATTTTAACGGTTCCAACTTTATGTGAAGTCATTATGAATTTTTGAATAAATAAAAATTCAAGGAGTTGAAAAATCACAAAAGTCTAGGATCTTGATTTGTTCGTTAATCAGAAGGCTCTGATACCAATTGTTGGGTCCCAATGTGTTTGTAGAAGGGGGGGTTGAATACAAACAGTACCGAATAATCGAATTAAATGCGGAATAAAAAATGTGAAACAAAATTCAAGTTAAATAAAAATATTATTAAACTTGAAAGGTGTTACAACAACTGTATCGATTACAAGGAATTAATCTCAAATTAATTATCACAAATCTAGAATAAATTCGACATGAACTTTTTCTATTTTTGTAATAAAAAAGATTCAAATGCTAAACGCAATTTGAGATTAAGTTCTAGGGATTTTGATCCGCTAGATTGATACACAAGAGCAAGATAAAGATTTCTAGTGGATTGGATTTAACTTTACAATCTAGAAATTTAATCTTGAAGTATGCAGATGAAAAGATGAAATATTTCTTCTTGATTTTCTTTTCTGCCTTGTTTCTTGACTTCTGTGTTCTTAATTATAAGTTGCTGTTTCTCTGCTTCTTTTTAAATCAACAAACGAATAGAATTGACTTGGCATGACAATCCTATAGCTGGCAAGACTTTCGGTGAGACAATTGAATGAACTAGCAAGACAATCTGAATGAACTAGCATGACAATCAGAATGAACTAGCAAGACAATCATCCTCCTAGAGTAACTTTCGGTGAGACAATTGAATATGGCCTAGCATGACAATCGGTATGACAATCCTGATTGTCATGCTAGTTCATTTTCAATTGTCTTGCTGATTTAATGCTTGAATTTAATCCAATTAAACTTCTGAAAATTCCTAAAATTAATTCAGAATTAATTAATCAATTAATTCAATTAATAAATAAATTATTCTTTGCAGATATAATTTATTTTCTTAATTAAATTAGATGAATTAATTAATTAATAGAGAATTAATTCTAGTCTTGAGCAGCAACCATTCTTCTGCAAATCTTCTGAAAATCACTGAAAATTATGAATCAATTCCACCACTTCAACGTTGACACTCGATGTACTGTCTGGTTCATGAGTGACTAACTTCCGTGACGTTTCTTCATGTCTTGACTCTGACACTTTGATTTTCTTCAGATTAAATCCTTGTAATTAATTGATACTCTGACGAGATCTCTGTCACTTGATTAAATCCACGATCTTGATTTATATCACTGAGGCATGATCAACTTCTTGAACTTCTTCCAGTGAATTACCTCCTCAAGTCTGTAGATGAACCTTGTCTCTGAATCCTTTGACAGATATTACTTTGCGAGATCTCTCTGATGGTAGTTCCACTATTTACTTATTACATTCTTATTTGAGTTGAGTTGAATCCTCGAATATACAAATAGGCTATGACATATGACTTACACTTTTCATTATCTCAGACACCTCTTCACAGTGTTCTTACTCTATCACATTATCTACTCATACAACTGTCATTTATAAGACTAACCAAAACTATAGAAAATCTTTAATCGGACATTATCAGTTTGATCTTTTCTTACATTATTATCCATGCAGATATTTTCAACAGTTTTGCAAGACTGTTAATGGCTTGGTTAAATAGGCAAACATCGCCGAGAATCAAAGAAGTTTTGGACAAGATGGATAGGGAGGCACTGTATCAGTTTCATCATAATCCAATCGAGGTTACACGTGATCGATTTCATGGTTTTATAGCTTTTTCAGTTGGTAACAATGTTGATCAAGCGATGTTCTATGACTCAGTTCGGAATCTATTTTTCAGGCAAAATATTGATCACCATCTCTTAGTGTTGGCTCATATATCATGTAATCATTTCCCATCTTTATTCAGCTATGTTTTCTTTAAAGCTATATTTAGAGGCCTTGAAAGAAGGCAGACTTGCCAGGAGATGTATGAATTGCTCAATAGAACTGACATTAGGTCGAAGTTGATAAAAGTTTTTAGGTTGTTTGAAGAGATGTATGCTTACATTACAGACATAAACAATCTTTTGCATGTATATAAGTTGTTTCCAAATGCACGAAATTTGGACCCAATGTACCAGTTAGAAGGTCATCCTTATGGAGAGGAATTATGGCTATCACTCTGCGATAAGACTGTTGTGCCTGAATTTCGTGTTGAGGGTGAAGTATATAGCAAAAGTTTGAATATATCTCATTTGTGGAACACTAAGTGTGAGCATTTTGCTATTTAACTCATTCTGTACAGGATTCTCCTAAGTAGTTTCACTGATTAAGCATGTTAGATATTCTCCTACATTGCATGTGTTTTAAAGTACAATGCAAGGACATGTTATGGATTTTTGTATTTTTGAACATATGTTGTGAATTTTTAAGGCCTATAGTAGGAGCAATGTACAACTGACTTATTGCAATTAAATTTACATGTGTTATTAGTTTTATTATTAATCATATCCGATAAGAAAAGTAGTTAACAAAACAATATTTCAATATTAAAAGCACCTTATTCTTTCTTAGTACCACCATATGAGGAGAATTCATGACGTAAACAATTTAATACCGTCCCACTCTTCCTTAAATTTGCAAATATAAAATATTTTGAATACTAACTACATATTTTAGTACAATGTATAGTTTGTAAAATCGTTATCATGTCAAGGTTCAATTCTCCTCATATATCTTTGCATGATAGGCTTTATAGCAACCATTCCTTTAGTATATAGTTAGTAATCTTAGGCCTCATGTTCCACATAAATTTGATTCCAAGCTCCTCAGAGTAATCATCAAGAACTTCCACCATCTCATACTTATGTCTTACCTCATCTGGAGTTGTGTTGTCCAATTTTGTTAACCAGTTCCAATATACTGCCCATATGTCTCATTTTTTTTGATAAATCCTAACATATCCCCTGCTGCCAACCTTCTCCGACTCAAATGATGAGAAAAAATATTAACTTGATCAAGAATGTATGTTTTCATTACTCTGAAATGTCCACAAGATTTAGTAAACCCTGAATCCAGCCAATTCACTAATCCAAATTCAGTATCAGTTTTGGAGCTCTAGTATCTGAAATGGACCTTGAATGGTTGCAGTGATATGACTGCTCGGATCAAACAGTACAATCGAGGCATGCCATCTTTTTCATCATACAATGCCCATATTTGCTTTGGTTGGAGGCACTCTTTTGATATATCCTTATCAAAATAATGGAGTTTGAGTCTGGGACTGATTTTGGTACTGACTTAGCTTTCTTGAGCTTTTACTGATGAAGCGGCCTCTCTTTGATTATACCAACCATTCCTTTAAGCACTAAATCATGATAGTTAATCCTTCATGTTGTATCTTTTCATTAATCCACCTCATATTATAGTAACACTTTATTAATACTCAATTTGATCATCAACATTCTGTTTGTCATCACGGTACAATTTAGACATTGACATTATGCACTATTGGACTCTTATAATTGTCATTTGCTTAACACATAAATCTTATTAGCGAAGATAATCCTCGCATTAATTTTAGATTTTAATGAAGCAATAGGTTCCTGTAGTTTTCTTCTAAATGGCGATTAATTTTCGCATTGATTTTAGATTTTAATCAAGCAATAAGTTTCTGTAGTTTTATTTGAAATTGACGATTATGTTTTTTGGTCCATATATATTATTTTTTATTTTTTCGTTAATATAATTAAGAGTTCACCATCTTAAAATACGATATACCAATTAATTACATTTATATAACAGTTTAAATGGTTTTATTTTCGTTGGAAAACTTATTTGATTATCTTCGTCTTTCGTTAAATTTTCTGAAATTTTGTTTGTAAATATGTCAAAATCTACCTTTTTGTATAATCTGGGAGGTTTGTTTGAGTTGTGATATTCTAATTTTGAAATTCATAATAAATTGAATATTTATTTTTTGATCTGATTGAATTTGTACTTAATTTTTTTCAAATTATTAAAAATATGTTTTATTTTTTAAAAAAAATAAGAACACAATCCGAAGTCCGAACCAATATAAGACTACATGATTTTTTGTCATTGTAACTCTGCTAGTGTGGCATATTCTTGGTTGGCATGAAATGAATATTCTAATTTACAGTATTTTGAAAATGACAAGAAAAGAAGGCTACAATTATCAAATTTAAAATACTTAGAAATAAAAAGAGTAATTAATGTTGTATTCATACACAAGTCACCTGGAGTTCCCCTCTCCCGCCATAGTAACAGCTGCCGTGTCCAGACAATCAAATTTATTTTCCACCTTTTCTTCTCTAAAACACCACCAATTCAACCCCCTTTTTATTATTTTTTCTTTTTTTCTTTCTTGCAAATAATGCTTCGCGTTTTCACGTTAAACCTCAAACGACGTCGTTTTATCCCTTTCCCTCTCCTCCTCCGCCGCACTTTCTCATCTCCACCGCCACCTTCCTCCGTTAAACCACCGATCAACCCCGTCGAAAAACTCGACAAAACTAACACCAATACCCAAAATGCCCCTGCCATTCATCATAATCACACAATTACCCCTCTCAAATCTCTCTCCTCTTCTCGCACCACTCTTCTCGCTCTCTCCGCAACCCTAATCTCCACATTCTATCTCCTCTCCCTTACCCGACCCGACCCGCCCGATTCTCAACCCGATCACAACCACAACCCAATCCCTCACGACTTCCAACACGCAATTAATCGAATAATTAACAAAATGAAACAAACAGGCGTCGCAGCAGCGGTGCTGTGGAAGTCATTGACGTCTGTGTTGAGTTCGGCGAATTACGAAGTTAGGTCCGGTTTCGAGTCGAAAGTTGCGGCTTTATTAGCTGACATTGCGGCAGCTAATGAGAGTAGGAGAGTTGCGATTGTTGGTGCGGGCGGTGGAGCTGTCGTTGATTGGCTTATTCAAATGGTTGCGAGGACCGGGGATAGTAGTGGTACACAAGCTGAGTCAGCTAGGGCTTTGGCGTATTTAATTGCTGATC
The DNA here is from genome assembly GCF_009905375.1 of Apium graveolens. Classification (NCBI taxonomy): domain Eukaryota; kingdom Viridiplantae; phylum Streptophyta; class Magnoliopsida; order Apiales; family Apiaceae; genus Apium; species Apium graveolens. Next base: position 205,386,759 of record NC_133656.1, on the reverse strand, counting down.
CTAATGTTTGCGAGGCGGTTTTTGAGAGGCCTCATGTTGTTCCTAATTTACTTAGGTTTATTTTTTCTACTCAGCCCTCGAAAAAGGTGTGAATAGTTTCAGTTGTTTTGTTTTGTTTTGATGATAAAGTTATGTATGGTTGATTGAACTATGTTGCAATTGTACTCTATTGGATGAATTTTGAAGTGTTGTTCTGTTCGAGCTTTTAACTTGTTGTAGTAACTGATGAAAATGTTATGACATAGACGTATTGGTAGATTGAATTAAGTTGGTCATTTTGTCGTTTACATAATCATGTTTTGTTTATAACAAACACAAAAGCATAGATTGCAATGTAGGGTGGAAGTTTTGATTTTTATTATGTATCTAGTTGGTTTGATTGTTTTGAACTTTTATCGGTATTTTTTTCTTGTTCTTTTTATTGACATGGTATATTGTATTTTGTGGACAGCAAAAGAGGCGTAGTTCATTTGATAGTTCTGATTCTTTGAAAGGTAAAAGCATGCTTATAGCAGCAATTATGGATATTGTCACTGCCAATTGTGAGAGTGCAGACAAAGTGGTATTTAAGCCTTCTCTACCTAAAAATGCTGAAATGAGAGATATTGCTGCAGCCATTGAAGTTCTTGAAGAAGGAGGTTTGCATTTGGACGAGGCACCTGGAAGTGATGAGGATGGTGATAGTGAAATAAAGGGTATTGGAATTAAGGTTCTTGGAGGCACATCGGTATTAGGACTTGCTAGAAGTAATGGTCTTGTGGATTTGATGCACTTAGATAATACTCAATATGAATCAGTTAGAAGTACTCCTAAAACTACTTCGTTTAACAAAATAGATGATTCCGTATCACAAGCAAGTTTCTCTTCAGCTGCTATACCTGGCCTCTGGGATGACCTGCATTCTCAGCACATTGCTGTGCCTTTTGCTGCATGGGCTTTAGCAAACTGGGCAACAGCATCAGAGGCTAATAGGTCTCATATTCAGGAACTAGATTGTGATGGGAATGCTGTCATGACTGCTTTGATTGCTCCTGAGAGATCTGTAAAATGGCATGGAAGTTTAGTAGCTCGATTGCTACTAGAGGACCAAAATCTTCCTCTGAATGAATCTGTTTCGGATTGGTGTTTTAGTCTTCTATCTACAGTCTCACAAGCAAGTAAAGCTGAGGACATTCCCCTAACCCAAATGGCTTTGTCAGCCTTTCTTATTTCTATCAAGAGAAGCCCTGATGCGCAGAACGTTGTTATGGAGAAAGGTCTGCATCAGATGAGAGAAACTGTTAAAAGGACAACGAAGCATAAGCCTACACAAGAAGCGTTGGCAAAAGTGTTAGAACTACTTAGTACTGGAGAAATGCATATGTCACTCGAAGAAAGTCAAAAATGGTCTGCTATTCTATTTCCATGGGTTTTCGATAGAACTTCAACTGTAGCAATGAGATCTTCAGCCATAAATATCCTTTCATGCATTCTCGAAGATCATGGGCCTTTTTCTGTGCCAATTTCTCAAGGATGGTTGGCTATTTTGCTGACTGATATTCTAGGATCCCAGAAAGCAAAATCAAAAGGCAGCAAGCAGCCTAAATCTGGACAAGTAAAGGTTTGTAATTATACCCTTTATTATTTAAATTGAGTAAAGGGATTTTGTAGGCCGTCGTTAGGGGACCCTCGACCCTCTACTTGAATTCTCTACATGTCTTGGATTAATTTTCCACAACAATTATTTTACAAATAATATTCTAATTACTACTCCCTACTATAACTTTCGAAGAGATCTGAGTTCAATACAACACAAGCATAATTAATTATTAACATTTATATTCGACAGATAAGATGTACAATAGAATATTATTTTTATCACAACCACAAATTATCATATTAAATTAATTTATCAACACAAAAAGATGCAAATATTGTACTTATTTTAATTAAAACAACAATAATAATAAAATTATAGGATAATGCAAATTAGTTCATTCATCTTAATCTATTCTTTTGCGAAATAACGTATATAAACAGCGTATAAAAATAATCTCAAAAATGTTGGGAAAAAAATTATGTGCATTATTAAACTAGTGTGTTATTAAATTAGTTTAATAACAATGTAAAGTGGCGATTCTATAAAATGTACGAACTTTTAAACTAATTGTGATTAGATATCCCCTCTGCTTAGTCCATATGTTGACTGGATTCATGAAGCAACTTGAATTTTGCAGACTCAGATTTATCAATCAAATATTGTCGCTGCGACACAAATAGCTAATCAATTGACAGTTGCTGTCGTTAATTTAGCGGGAAATCAACTAGGAACGGCAACTGAAAGTGATGATCGTTTTCCCCTTGCAGACCTCCTATCGCTTGAACCATTTGTTGGGCCATTTAAGAGTTTGAATAAAGACAGCCTGTCTAAAACTAATGCTGCAGATTCGGCTATAGCTACTCTCAAGGGGATCAAAGCTCTAACTGATATATGTTCAGAAGACCCTCTTTGTCAAAACAAGATGATTGATTTTGGTGTATTGTGTTTGCTTAGGCGTTTTTTGTTGCAAGACGATTATGAAAAACTGGCTGCAAATGAAACATATGATGCATCACGGGCGATGGAAGCACAAGAGCGTATTTCAAATGTTTCAGGGGAGCGTACTGATGTTAATAGCATTGATTCAACCAGTGTCCGAGTACCACCGACTGCTCACATACGCAGACATTCTGCTCGTTTGTTAAATATTCTTTCAGTTCTACCGAATGTTCAGAAAGTTATTCTAGAGGATAAAACTTGGCGTGAATGGCTTGAAAATTGTGCTAATGGTAAAATAAATGGTTCCAATGACCTGAAAACTCAAAGTTATGCCCGAGCGGTATTATTAAATGTTCTTTGCAATGATCTAAATGACAGAGATCCTGAAAATGATGATTTGTCAGACAAAAAGAATACTTGTTTTCAATTTACTGACATGATCTATTTGATCAATCCTGAAAAGCCGCACTGGAAGTGTCCTGACAAAATATATGTATCACCAACTAAGAAACAAGATTCTAGAACAAGTGGTGATGGTGATTATGTTGACAGTGGGGATAAGCCTCTTGGTATAGTGGCGAATGATAATAATTTGTCTACCGCTGATGGAGAACGTAGCAAAAGATCGGATATTCCTAACCTGGATGTCGTTTTTGTTCATGGTTTGCGAGGTGGGCCTTTCAAAACATGGCGCTTGTCTGAGGACAAGTCATCAACTAAGTCTGGTCTTGTGGAGAAGATTGATGAAGAAGCTGGCAAGCAAGGCACCTTTTGGCCTGGGGAATGGCTTTCGTCTGACTTTCCTTACGCCCGCATGTTCACTCTGAGATACAAGGTGCATTTCACACTATAATGCTTTTTGCTTAGACTGTAATAGGTAATTTTTAAGGAAGATTTGGACCTAACAAAATGTTCTAGAAATAGAAGAGTTACTTTCTATATGATATTGTGCCTTTAGTATATAAATATATTGCACAGTGCTGCAAAATGCTTGGGCTTCTCAAAACAGAATCATGGAGGTTCTTCAGCCCTTTAGATGAAGATGACGAAGTTTGAAGGGGAAAGAATTTGTGCTTTGTGGGTACGGAGATCCAGCTAGATAAAATCATCGAACTTTGTAGGCATTGGTTGATTTTATATGCAATGACCTATTTCTATTATCTTTTGACACTATTTGATGTACTACAATTCTCTTTATCGTAAAGGAGTGCTCACTTAATTGCTCCTAATTTTCTGCTTTAAGCTCAACTCTTACTTTTCGTGAGTCTGATCTGGTAGTGCCTTCAGCCAATCCTTCATATTAATAGATTTCCTACTAACTTTTACTTAAATTTTAAATGCAGACAAATCTTACTCAGTGGTCTGGAGCAAGCCTGCCTCTTCAGGTTTGCCACTACTTCAACAACTTTGGGCATTATCTTTGGGGTCTTCAATTTATCATTTCTTGCTGCTTGCTGTTTCTCTACTAAATACATGTTCTACTTGTCCAGCTTCTTACGTTATTTTTGTTTCATTGGAATAGTAACACATGCTATCCACAGTTTTACTCATTTTATTATGCTTAACTTCTGAATATCTTCCCCTGGACTTTCATTACCTCTGTCGCTCATTTTAAGAATTCTCATGCCACCCTCTCCCAGGTTATCAGTAATCCCACGGAAGTGAACTCAAAATGATTGAAACTTGGTCCATATGATCACTTAAGCATAAAATAGTTTAAAATTAATAGATATTGGCCAGTTGTTCAGTAATTATGATTTCCATCACAGAAAAATGATCCTACTGTTCATTTTAATTTTCATGTGAAGAACATCTTTTATTCTTTTAAGTGTATTTCCAGTGAATGACAAACACCATTGTTAAAACAAATCAGGATATTATGATATATAAATCCATTTTTAATGACACATGTCTCGCTAGACTTTGCTCTACTAATACTAATAGATTTCATGTAGCTAGAAACTATATTGCTGTGTAATTTGGTTTTTCTGAGCATGTATTCCCGTGTAATTTGGTTCTTGATGCCCTTTGCTTTTCCTAGGTTGGCATGTTTTAGTTTCCTCATTTATATTGTCAGTCACTGGCATTGAATTTTTGCAGGAAGTAAGTGCAATGCTTTTAGAGAAGCTTATTGCAGCAGGCATTGGAAATCGGCCAGTTGTATTTGTGACTCATAGGTGTGTGTGTTGTGTATGCTTATTGAGATCTATTAAATTATTTGTTGCAGAGCTCATTGTAGTAAATTATGTTTTTGTGCTAATTCAGTGTTACATTTATATCTGAATGTTTTTAAATAACCAAGATAATGAGGTTATGGAGACGAGATCTTTCATATAATTGTGATGCTTTTACATATAATATGGTGATAAAGCAAAATATTTAAGGGAAATCATATAGATGAATTGTTTCTGAGCTTTACTGTATTCATCACTGTACTGCAATCTCTTTGCTGATACATTTTACGAATCCTTTGAAATGTGATAATATGCTGGACACTGCTTTATATTATTTTTATGCATGTACCTTTGTTGATAACATTGACTCATCATTGCAGCATGGGAGGACTGGTGGTCAAGCAGATGCTGCATCAAGCAAAAGCAAAACACAATGATGACCTTGTCAAGAACACTGTTGGAGTTGTATGCTTCCTCGACCAAAATATTTATTCCATGATTATCTTTGTTAATTTGTTTTTTGAAGCCATCTCCATTTTTTCCTCCTGATATAAGGTATTCTATAGTTGCCCGCATTTTGGTAGCAAAGTTGCTGACATGCCTTGGCGAATGGGATTTGTGTTTCGCCCTGCACCTACAGTAAGTACTTGTTTATTCTTGTAACATTCGAAGAACAATTATGTATTTGGTTTTTCCCTCTGGTTCATAATAATTGATAAGAATTTTTGTTATGCTTTGGTGGTAATGGTTGATGATTTCTATTTAGTAGATAGGTGAATTAGTAAGTGGATCTCCGAGATTGATAGAGCTTAACAATTTCCTTCGTCAGCTTCATAAAAAAGGGGCACTAGATGTTCTAAGTTTCTGTGAGGTAATTAGTTGATAGCCATACTATCGTCTATAAGCATTTCCACTTGGAAGCACATTTATTTTTGAAAACCATTTGGTATCTTCTTTTTTTGGCAGACCAAGGTGACCCCTATTGTGGAAGGCTATGGAGGATGGGCATTCCGAATGGAAATCGTACCAATTGAATCAGCATATCCTGGATATGGGGAACTTGTTGTAAGTTTTTCTACATATCACAGTATATTATCATCTTCATCTAAAGTTTCAAAGTTACCTTAAATATACAGTCACATTATTCTTGCGTGCTGTGGTGCTTAGTTTATTACCCTCATTTCCACACTAGTAGGTGTGTACACATTTAGCCTAGCACTGATGTACAGAATGTAAGCACTGCTCAAACAATATGGATTGCCTACAGTTGTGAACCAATGTCCTTCCTAGTTATTCGTCACAAAAGACAACCCATCTACCATTATATTCCTTTTTCAAAATGTCTGGATTGCGATACTATCACATCTAACCTTATATTTTGGTTGAATGCATCTCCCTAAGATATAAGCTCAGGTGATCACCAGTTACAGAAGTTGTTTAGCGTATGGATTGGCAGTATGGTTGAGTTAGTAAGTCGAGTCCAAGCTGAAGGTGGACTGAAACGAATGACTAGTTCCAGCTGGTCGAATATTTCGCAACATATATAACATATTATAGTAGAACTTATAGAAAGTGATATGGTTGGGTAGAGGATAAATTACCACTTTAGAGAGGTTTATACTTTTAAAAATTTTAAATAATCAAATTTATTTGATGTTTATTAAACATATTTATATTTATATACAAGGTACATAGTTTCTTTTAGAATATATAGCTAAACGAGCTGGTTTTAACGAGACGAGGCAACTCGTTTAATTTTACACTTAATCGAGCCTAAACCTCAACCCGAACTTAGCTTTTTTTAATTTCAAGAGTCGTGTCGAGCCGGCTTGTTTAATTAAACGAGTCGGAACCTCTGCCCGAACTCGGCTTGTTTAGTTAAATGAGCCGAGTCAGGCCCAGTTAGTTCAACGAGCCGAGTCGAGTCCGGTTAAACGAGTTCGAGCCTGTCCCGAATTACAGCTCTACCCGTATGTAAATAACTAAATATATTACATTATTATTTGAATTAATGTAATAATATCATCTGTGGATATACAGAATTAAAATATAGTAAAGTGTGTGTGTACATATTAATATATTAATTTATTAATAGCATTATAATTATTACAGAAACTGAAATATTATAAAACTAATAATAATAATAATATAATACCATAGATAATTACAGAAGTTTAAAAAAAATTAGTACCGAAAATCTACTAGAAAAAATGTAATGATATTTGTAAAAGGAAATTGTAAAAAAATAAAATATATATTGAGTGGGTAAGAATAAAATTCTTGTACAAATTTAATAACTATGATTGATATTTTTCCGGGTTGAATGAATCCTGCAAATTCAAACATTGATATTAAAATACTTATGTCTCGTCAGGCGAGCTTCAAATGTGAATATAAATTTGATTATGGGTGTTGTTTTAATATAAATAGTTTGAAGCATACATAGGTTTTGTTTCTGTCCTGCAATTTTTAGTTTCTTTGCAAATTTGATGTAGGTGTTGGAGTCAACAGATCATGTAAATTCTTGCAAGCCTCTGAGCCGAATAGATCCTTCTTATAAAGAGACGTTGGACTTCTTGTATAAGCTGAAAAAGCACATGCGCTGATTCTGGCAACACTGTAAATAATACTGTGAAGAGTTTTGAATTCAGGCATGTTATGTTAGCTCAATATGTGGGGAAGTGGCGGGATAATCATTTCGATCATACTAGTAGTGCAGCCTTGAATTACTCTCTAGGAACCTGTGTTGTCATTTGTAAAAAACCCTGTAAAATGTACAGTTTTGCAACATATGCACTGAACTTGATAGCTTAGAAAATCCATACAGCTGACTACAATACTCCCCTTCCTCAGAAAATATTTCATCGCTCTTTTGTACATCTTTGTTTGATACACCATGTTGTACAGAACTGATTACATACAAAGAACCAAATGATTCAAGGAAGAGGTTGTAATGTTGTTTCATTCATTAAGGTAGATGATATATATCATCCTGGAGTATTGTGTAATACTACGATGCTGGATCTCATATACTATTAGTCCATTATCCATCACAGCAAGAGAAAAACTGAATAAGTTCCATAATCATGGGGCAGATTCAAGTATCTTTAATCTTAATTTTATTGACTTTGTGGTTCTATTTTGATTTCTTATGTTATTCTTTATTACCCTAGCCATTATGAAAGAAACCATCAAAAATTTAAAACAAAATTTTTAAATTAAACTGTTGGGTAAAGACACTTGAAAGCTTGAAGAATTTTGCATCTCTTTTTCAGAAAATAATTACTCAAAACTCTATTTTGTGTCAATAACTAGAGGCAAGCGAAGTTGTTGAGCATATTCTAGTCGTGAAGCCAAATTCTTGAGAATTATAACTGTATTCACTGGAATTTTTTCACTTCTTTGCCTTCGATACCTTTTTGCGTCAACGTAACAGCTAAGCAAAATTACTAAGAATTAGGACACTTGTATCTAACAGTAACTTCGGTGCGAATTCATGGAGAAATTCAAATGCAAGAGTAGAAATATATGACAAAAATCTCCGCTCACAACTAGATTTTACGTTAAAGTACAGGGAATTTGAAACAGAGAATACATGTAAAACATAAAAACAAAGGGGAAGAAACATTATTGCCTAATAGGTGAGCGGGAGGGGGAACAAACTCCCTTGACCTACTAGTTTTGCTTTGCAATGCTATCTAGCTCTTCTAACAGACGCAAGCTACCTTACTTGATGTATAATACTCGGGCGTTGCCTCACAGAGTCACAGTATCTGTTCAGAGTCATTTACCACCCATAGGCCGGATCTCGAGCCCCTGGATAATGAGACCACTCTTCCAGTTTCCACCTTTCACTTCCAACAAGCTGATCTCTAGTTCTCTATTTTCCCCTTCTTTGTTGAAGTATTGGGCCAGCTCAATTTCTAACCATCCGTCTTTTCTAGTCCTTGGATACTGCCGATCAACATTTAGAGGCGCAGCAACTTGAGGCCTTGGATGGCTGGCTCTGAAGCCATGAAACAAACCCATTCGCCTAGGTCTGCTGACATTTTCACGCTGCACTCCACCTTCTGGGTCCACGAAAACATTGCGCTTTATGCATTCTTCGCCAGCTATTCCAACCAAAATTTCTAGCGGTAGGTCTTCAAACCCGTATGTTGCGGTTGCAGGCTTATAAACAAGATAAGTGTTGTAAGCCGTATCTCCAGACAACAATGAAGTGCTTATTCTTCCATGGATTTCAAACCAACAAACACTGATCAACTCAGCAACCTTACCAAATCTGTCGTGGAACATTATAAGAGTTAAAATGTATCAACATTCATAGATCTGATAACGAATTTTATTTTCCAATACAATTTTTATAACCTGTAATAATGTACTTATGCTGAATTATCATATGAACAGTACTAGGGATTCCAAAATTGTTCCATATGCCAAGTGTCATGCTTAAATTCGTGGAGCCCATATAAATACATGGGGGACGCTCTCATTTTTAAGATGTTCTTCCAATTAAATCGTGCCAACTAATCATATTATTACCAATTTGGGAACACTGGCATTCTCTATTTCTCTTACTGTACAAGTAAAACAAAATAAGTTTAGTACAATTTTGCACCTTGATTCTGGATCGGATATCCACTTCCAGTACCTAGGAGTATCACCCCACACAATAGCGAGTGAGCTAGCCGCCATCATAAAACACTTCTTTCCTGTCCACTTATCCAGAGAAAAACTCTGCATAATGACAATAGGCAGTAAGGTAATTAACAGATTAGCGCAACACATTAAAATACAAACCAACCCCTTAAGTTGGTTATCATTTATGTATAAATAAGCCACGGTAAATAGTTCGATTAGCAGATGGGCAAAACATCCTACAGATATTTTTAACAAACAGGCCAGTCCAAGATTCAGACAGTGATTTAATTCATGGCAGTACCTTGATTGGCCTAATAATTGAAGTTGAAAACTCGTACCCACAAAACGATATAACTTTTAATCACATTACCACGCCTTACTGCAACAAGCAAAACCCATCTCCCAATAAAACCAAATACTACCTATATATTATAAAACACTAAATTATTAACATTTCTAAATCCTAACAGTCAAAGAACATATATAAATGTAAATTACATACAAAACATTTTACAGTTCAACAAGTACACACTAATAAACAACCAGAAAAACAAATGACACCCTCATTATAATTTATTTATATTTGCATATTTTTTTCTTTCAATTTTGACTCTAATATATAGCACCAAAACAGGAATAATTTCCAATACATGACCATAGGCAAAAATATATAAAGCCACAGTAAGAAAGAAACAAAAGAAAATACCATAGCAGAAGCATCAATGATGAGGGGATGATGAGTAAGAAATAGATACAAATCCTTGTAAGAAGGAGAAGAACGCAAAAGATGATGAATGGGTTGATTATCCACAGCCCTGGATATAAGTTGGCGATAATCAGACGGGAGAAAGGTGGCCCAAACAGGATCAGAATCAGCTATGTAATGAAAAGTTGTACTGACAAGTGCCACGTGACAAGCATCAACTGGTGTTGTATGTGATACTATGTCTGCTATACATCCTTCTGGTAACCTGTCGAAATAATCTACCATCTTTTTCTCTGATTCTTGCTTAGCTATCTTCCTTGTATAAATCTGTGTGTGTTTAGTGTGTGTTTTGATGAAGAGAAAAGAAGGGTGGAGAGATATATAGAGAGAAGGGTTTGTGTATATCTTAGGAGTTAAGGTTCTGGATGGGCGTATTTGGGACGCACGACTTCCTTTATTTGGATTTTATTCACATGAATATTTTCATAACCTTTTATGCTTTTTACTTTGTTTAAAAAAAAGAAAATTACTTTAATGCTTTAAATTAAAATCGGGTTGGGATCTGTACAAATTAGTGTTCTAAAAATCGGTCCTGACGGCCGTCTAGGCGGCGCCTAGGCGCTAGGCGCCCCGACTCGGACCTAGGCGGTGATTTAGGCGGTTTTTCAAAAAATCGGGTTAAAATCGGGATTAGGCGGGTTAGGCGGTCAAAAATCGGTCCTAGACGGTTGTTAGATCCTGAATTATCATTGAAGGGGGGTTGAATACGATAATCACTAAATTAAAAATTCTTTCGAATCTTTAGCGGATAAAATATTTAGTGCTCGGTTAGTGGTTTCGTGTTTTTGAGAGAAATAGTGTTTGGAACAATAAAAACAAGAAACACAAGATATTCGGGAAAATATATATTCGTATATAAATCCTCGAGGGGTGTTACTACACTCCGGTAAATAAATTAACCGGCTACAATCTATGAACAATAAAGTTCCCAACTTCTACAGAGATTTCCAAATCAAATCATATACAATAATCTAGTTTTTGTTTGTACTAGGATTTAATTACCGGGTAACGATTATAATGCCCCTAAGAATATACAAGAGTTAAATCGGGCATTATAACGTTACTCCGGTGAGAAGTTAAACGGATATTCAAGTAGCTTGAACTCCTCTGTAAATCCCCGCTGCTTGTTTTATCAGCTCTCTTTTTGTTGGAGAAGAAGATAAACAGTTTTCTTTCAGATCTGCTGCAAGTGTTTTAACATGATTAATCCCGAAAAATCAAAAGAAAAAAAACAAAACGATAAACTCGACTTAAGTATTTCATCAATAGAACGATCAATATTTTAGCATGAATCGACTCTCCAAATCAAGGTGGAGCTATTACCATCATAAAAAACAACCAACAATCCCCCCCAATATTCAAAATAAAATTCAACCCTAATCATAAAAATCGCTTTTATAAAATATCACACCTTTTAAAACGATACTGGTATCAACAAGACGGGCTCAATTAGGGCTTCAATTCGGTACCAAGAACGCTCAAAACGATACAATAAATCATCAAATATCAGGAGTTGAAGATGGAGAATAAATGGATGAACACAGAGAAGCTTTATCTGATTTTTGTGATTATCTGCTATATTTATGATTTTTGTAAACAAAATAGAAATATCATATTTGACTATTATATTTACCGAAAAGGTCCCCGATAAATCATAAATCGATGATTCAATCTTATAATTTAAAACGGATATCCCGAAAACAATAATTTACGGGGAATGATATAAAATATTTGAAAGTGCAACGGTTTTCTAAAAACGAAAATACATATAACGAATGCAATTGCGCACCAAACGAGATAAAACAAGTAGCTCGATAAAAACGTTCTTTTTTGTGGCGACAGGAGCTCTGTGGCGATAACTAGTATACTAGTACAACAACATTTGATTTTTATTAATCTAACTCCCCTGTGGCGATAAGCTATGTGGCGACAAAGGGGGAGGGAGTTATTCTCTGTGGTGACAGAACTTATTAACTCCAAGTACATGTTCATGTACTTAGTTAAAAAACAAGTCACCCCTTCTGTGGCGACAAGTTTATTAACCAGTACATGTATGTACTTGGTTAATCAAAACCAGCCTGTACACTTTTTTCATTTCTTGTTTATTCTCTTTTTCCTTTTTTTGTTTTATTTTCTTTTTGTTTTTCTTTTCTCTTTTCTTTTTTTTTGTTTTCTTTTTGTTTCTTTTTCTTTTTGTTTTCTTTTTGTTTTTTTTTAAGTTTAAATTGTAATTAAATTAATTTATAAAATAAACTTAAATATAACTTATATAAATAAACTAATTTAGATTTATAAAATAAACTTATTTAAAGTTTATAAGATAAATCATTTTAAGTTTATTAAATAAATTATATTAAAGTCTATTAAATAATTTATTTAATTTAACAATTAAACTTTGAGTTTCGCCAATCCCCTGAGATGTTGAGTTGTATACCCTGCGCACCTCTTCTTGTACTTTAACATATAAATGTTCAATCCAAGTGCGTTCCTCAACTTAACAATTCTTCTATAAATAATACTCATATTGCTTTCACGAGCTGTTGAAGCCTGGTGCAACTGGTCTGGTTCACAAACGACTAACCCCGATTCAAGTCTTCGTATTATGGCCTTGATTACATTGTTAAGCTTGCCTCAACTTTATCGCTTCAAACACTGACTGTCAATAAACAACTGTACTTTCACTGGAATCCTTGCTGGTACTTTAGACAACGTCTTCATTAATCTCTGTCTATACCCTGTCTTCAATTTTTCAGATTCCTATACTTCGAACACTGCCTATCTTCAATCAATGCCAATACACTGAAATCTTCCGGTAGCACTTGTATACCGAATCTTCAATATTTCTGAAACCCTGAAAGTCTTTAGCCTTTGTTCTTCACTGAGGCATGATCATATTAATGAACTTCTTTCAGTGACCTATAGACAGACTTCAGGCGTTCTTCTAATCTTCTGATTCTTCGTATTTGTCATGTCTTCATTCTTCCCGATTTCTTGTGTAAACGTAGTATTATTAACCTGTCATGTTCTAATGTTGTTATCATGTTGAGTTATAACGTAACTGTTCATACAGCTACGCAGTCTCACCAACAATCTTCCCCTATTTGATTGTTAAACATAACAAACAAAATAAATAGAGAGGATAACTCAACTAACAACTAGAAAAAAAATAAAGTACCAGGATTTGTAAATAATGCTACTGGTTTTCTGGATCAAATACTGCATTTCCAGATTTCTTGAGTAACTGAAATGAAAGATACTTGTTCCTCTAGCACTGAACTGATCTTCAAGTAGTTTTATCTTCATTTCCTTGGTTCTTCAAATCTCTTCCAGATAATACTTCTCAGTCTTGAAGTAATCATCGGCAGCTTCTTTTGTACAACCACATTTCCTGTTGAGAAGCGCATATCTCTCTTGCTTCTCCCCCTATGAGAATCAACTGCTTAAAGGAGATCACCTTCGTCTACCACCTCTCCCGTACAATAGGATCCGCAGATAAGAACTAATGGTATTCCCCTTTTGGAAAATAGCTTCTCCCCTTATGAAGAATAGTGATGAACCAAACCACTTCTTCTGATCACTAGGAAATCATCTTGTGTTTACCACCTCTCCCGTACAATAGGATCCGTAGTTACAAACAAAAATGTTGTGGTGTAGTGTACATGTGCTTTACCTTTTTCCTCCTCCCTGCTATTTCTCCCCCTTAGTTGAGGAATCCTTCAAACTATTATATAAGCTTCTATATCCCCCTTAAATAAGGAATGTATGCTGTCGTCTGAAGGAGTTCTCATATGTTACTTGGTTGGAAAAGAAATAACAAGTTATAGTCTGATCAACCATGTCCCTTTAAATGCTGCAAATATGACTTCACTGTTGATCATCATGTTAACCAATCTTCCCAACTCCTTATACCTCCCAAATGTGAGATCACCAAGTGTTACCAATTGTGAGCTCCCAAAGGTCCCGAAGTATTCTAATCCAATCTGTAAATGTTAGGTCCCTAAGAGTTAGGTTCCAATCATAAACAGATTCGAGACCCGAAGTATCAAGAACCATGTTTAGGGATAGGGAATGGGATATGGTGTTTCTGTCTTTCTTCCTCACTGTGAGTGTGTGATTCTGTTTCGTGTAACTCATAAGTGTTTCACTATTCTCTCCACTCATGTTTACACTCATTTTCACAAGTGTATCACTCCTCTCATAGCTCCAAAATTCAGCTGTACCTGCAAGGAAAATCACCTTAGTCATCCTTAAGGAGGTCACAGGTGGTGCAATGGGAGTTCGCAAATCCCCATCCTTGTTAGACTCGTCAGATGAATCTGAGTCATAATCTACAAGTTGCTAGTTTCCCTTTTAGTGTTCCAGGTTTGAACTCTGGGAAGGTAAACAATGATCCAAAGAATTTAGCATAAAGATCAAAGTTCCCTTCTAATGTATGTGAAAACATTTCCTTGTGACTCATCAGGTAATATCTGAATCATTGTCAACAAGTTGCCGACATGCACCTATGTCAGATCCACTATCCGCAGATGCATCTAGGTTTATTAGTCCTGGGGAGGTAGACACTAACCACTGACATATGGCTATTGGATCAGTATCCTATTCTAAACCTGTAAAGGCAATTGGTCCATTAAAGAACCTTGAACAATCGAATCTGACCTTAAAATGGTCGAAACTCTTGTTTCCGTCAACTCATCCTTGTGTGTGTAACCTTTCCTTGTGCATCAAGAATTGTTTATGTTTGAGGTGGTGACACTACATCGGATACTCTGGCCGACATGAGAATTTAAATAGACGCACCCTATTGAGAGGATGAATCTAGTAACTGTTTTGTGCCTTTTCAGCCATTACATCTTTTTGAGAAGATGTATGGGGCTAGCAGTTGTCTTTGTTTAAATACTACTCATCTTTGTAGGAGACAAAACTGCTGGGTTGACTTCAGAACCTTCCTTACGTGGTGCACTAAGGCACTTTCTCCCTCACTCTCACTCATACTTCATTTTAGGGGTAAGAGAGTGTTGGTTGGTTCTGTTTATGTGTTTGTCTTTACAGTCTGGGATAGAAGTTGTGGGTTTTCAACCTCATGACTATCAAATGAAATAAGGTCATTGGAGGTTGAACCTGTATCACAAAGCATATGGCAATGTAGAGATATAATGCACTTAAGATCTATAATGAATGAAAATTATGCATTTAATCTTTCAGAGAAATGATGTACAATAGTGATTTCAAAATTTTTTAATGAAATAAACTATCACTAAAGTAGAAATAAGTTTGATTTTTCTCTTAAAACTGTTCGAATGCACAAGTCTGTTTTTATGCCTAGAAAGATAAATGATTTGATAAGACACAGACTAATGACCAGACAGTATTAAGAAAAGACAGAAATATTTTATCTTTTTAATATAAATGAGTTTTTGTAAAAGCATTGATCACTTATTAGGGTAAAGTCTAAGCAATTCTCATTCATATCAAAAGCTCCATAATCTATCTTTATAAGATTATAATCAACAAAATTGTGTATTGATAAATAATCTTAATAAGACTGACTATGCTGCTAATTTCAAATTGTAGTGAATCTGTTAGATATAGCAACTCATATAAATCCACTAGAACTTGAAATCTCACAATTATCTGCAACAAAATATTAACAATATATCATTGACTGATACTTGTCAAGTACTTTAGATACCAATAATTATGTTGCATCATATTTTAAATATTAAAATAAGATATCAATAAATTAAATACCAATTATCTATCAAAAAGACATCAGCATTCAATTTCATATATCGTACAATTGTTAACTCCTAACAATTGTAGTATCTCAAACAATATTGGTTCGATAAATAAAGCAACATTAACCAACATTGACTTGTTTGTAATCTTAGAAAAATATTCTAAGTTTCATATACTTTGATCCATTGAGTATTGCATCTATTATCAAGGTGTTTAGGAATTTGCAAATAAGTATAAAAATTATTCTAAGTGGACAACATATGGTTACTTCTAATAAGGCAAAATCCTCATTGACCATAGTTGTACTTCAAGAGATATTTTTACACCTTTTATTTTAGTATAAGTGACTGAAGATAAGCATTGATTACTTAGAGGAGTTCTAAGTAATGTCATAAATACTAATACTCCATAATTAGTTCATAGTTAAACTCTTAACTAAATATCATTAACTGATATAAGTCAAGAAACTACACACAACTAATCATGATACAATCATAATTCTGATTTTAGTGAATTCTTTAAATATAAGCATTGCTAAATTCACTAAAACCAAAATCTCATAATTAACTTATAACACATAAGTTACAATCAATATACTAGATATCAATTGTTGACAGATTTAGTTATAATCAATCATGCTGCTTATTTATTTTAAGTTAGTTTGAATTATGGAGCAAATAAAATCATTGAATTGCTTCAATTTCCATAATCCAAACTACTCAAATAAATATTAAATAAATAAATACTAAATATCTATGAGTTATATACTAGCACTTAAATATTTTCATAATTATCCTTGAATAATCACCAAAAGGATATATGATTGATATACATGACAATCACTCTCTGGATAATTAGTAATTTTAGAAATACTTTCTAAGCATATAAAATATTGAGAGTTTTATACACATGACTTAGAAAATATTTCAACTTTTAATATCAGTGATTTTAGAAATATGCATTGATTACTTAGAACAAAAATTCTAAATAATATCACTAATACTAAAAGTATCATAATTATCCATACAAGATACACATAACAATGCTGCATATTATTTTAATACAATTCAAATTATGAGACTGATATGGAATGGAATTATCTACAGTCATAATTTAAATTAATTAAAATAATGTTCAAACTTAATGCTATAATACTTAACTACCACAACTATATATGACATTGTAATCATGATAATCAAGATAGTAGCACTAAGTACGAGGTACTGGATTACTGATAAATTCACAAGTCCTTTAAATATTGAAGATTTAATACTTGTGAACTTATGTGAAGAATTCCTTACAGATGTGATTTCCAACTAATATGCAATGAATGATATCCCACACTTACAAACCAGTCTTGAAAATTTAACTTAATCAATTGATTTAATAAATGTTTCTATCAGTAACTCTTTGACTAAAAGACATGCTCTCAAAATAAATGATACCTGGTGTGAATGTGCCTTATCATAGAGTGTTCACAGAGTTGCTGGATTTGAGGTTATTTCTTATCATAATAAGAAATCAATCTTCTTCCACGAAGTTGACAGCTTCCTGAGATGCTTCTCCTGTCACTTAGGTTGGCATCTTCAGAGATGCTTCTCCTATCTTTCTTACAACCTGCATAATCTGTATCTATATAGCCAAACATGTTAAGCACAATATCTTTAGGGTACTTTACTCCAAGAGTTGATAGTCCCTTAAGATATCTAATAATATTGTTAATAGCTATAAGATTGGATTCTCTAGGATCCACTTGGAACCTTGCACATTGGCATCTTGAAAACATTACATGTTGTCTATTAGCATTTGAGTAAAAGAGTGAGCTTGTCATACCTCTATAGCTTGTCATTATACCTGAGTTGCACTGATCAAACTTTAGTGATTTCTGTTGGTAAATAGTCTTGGCATGTTCAGAATCTTCCAAATTTTGCATCTTCAAAAGATCCTTAACTTACTTGTATTGCCATCATTCTTTTGGTTTACTTGTGCTCCTAAAAGAATTATTATTTTGGCTTGCTTGAGCTCCTAAAAGAATTATCCTAATGGCTTGCTTGACGTAATTCCAAAAAGACTTGTAACCTTTCCAACATGCTCCTCCATACCTACTCTGCAATTACTTAGCAAATAATCTTGCACAAGTTTTTGTTAGTAGACCAACATATAACAATATCATTATATCACTGCACATATAAAACAATATGTTTGTTCCTAGTGATAAGAGAGTTATTAATATGACGACTCTACTAGTTCATATCAAACTGTAACTTCAGTTAGAATGCCATACCATGTCCTTGACTATTGCTTGAGTAGTATACTAGTTCATTCCAACCTGAAGTGAGCTTGTGAAGAAGAGATATGCATAGTCCAATAGATCTGCAACTGTAAAGTTCATGAACTGTGGTGCATTGACTTCCTCTTTGACTCATCAACCAGGAGTGCACTTGTACACACTTACCAGAGTCCAATTCCAGGTAGAATGTGCATCAGGTGCTTGATATGTCATAATATCCTCAAGTCTCGTCACTGGTGCTATTTGTCAGATACTGCTTCCTGATAATAACCTAGCATTCAGTTTGGCCTTGTCCCTCGTAACAATGCCATTATCATCCAGTTTGACTTCTGGTTATCCTTGTACCAATTACAAAGTTGTCATTTGGTTTGGATACCAGCTTCCCTACAATCTGCTTGCTGACTGATTGAGTTCATCTTGCTTTGTAATCACCCAATCAATCCAGATCTTTCAGAGCTTCTGTAACTTTCCTAGTTTCATCCTTAGATAGAAAACTAGAGAAATTATCATTCACACTCAGTAGCCCTGCTAATCATTACTCCACCATCTGGATCACTTAAGAACTAGACTCTGGGAATAATATTGACATCAAACCCTTTGTCTCAGCAGATATGTTCTTTAGTGTCCTCTAATATTCAATGTGGTGTTGTGTATGACTAGTTGATCCTTCTTTTGCTCCCCCTAAGCTGTTGCTGGGATTTCCTGAAAATCCTTACCCTTGCTGACTGGCTTCATTGAAATAATGAGTTGTATTATACATTGTCGTTCCACTGCTTGGATATGAATCATCAATACCATCAATTTCTCATTTAACATCTTGGAGCATTGAGTTGTTGAACTGTGCACTTAGACTTTCAATCACCTTCTGTTGATCAACCACAAATGCCCTGTAGGTTATAAACTCCACTGAGTAGCCATGGAAAATATTCTAACTGTAGAACATTCTCTTCCAAACACTTTGAGGTTATCCAGTGTTTGCTTCTGTTGGCCATTAACTCATTAGTGGTCTTCATGTATACATCCAGATCAAGGCTTGATCTTACTTGTTGCAAACTGTTTTGACTGCTCCAGCTCTTTGGTATTTAGAAAGTCTTGATTAGCTTGATATTACCCTTGTAGCTTTAATCAAGTTCTGGTTCTTCCTTTGTACCACTCCATTTTGACACGGAGCTCCCAGTGCTGAATATGTCTCTACAGTTGCTTCCAGTTTGATCTCCTGATATGATCAATCACCATCTGTGATGTCTTGTCTTGAGAATGCATGAACAATAAATTTGTTTGATAAGAGTAGTCAACCACCATCACTAATGTATATCTTTGCTTTGTTGTGATATTGTCTTTGACTTCTCTTTCTGACATGCCTCATATTTATCATCTTCTTAATTTCAGATGAGGCAGTCCTCTCACAAACCCCTTTTCACAAAAGAGTTCCTTGAGTTGATGTTCAAGGTGAGAGCTTCTAACTTACTCTTAATCAGAGCAAGCTTCTCAATCTTCCTGCTTCAGATGAGACACAAATCCTTCATTGAATTGACATTTTGTCCATTGATGTTGAACTGTCTGATAAGAGGATTTATGCCTTGATTTTCCAGCAAGGAGGTTGCTTCAATTGTTATCAATGACTCCAATGATTAGTTGTTATCAGTGATACCAATTGTTCAATTCATGATGACATCCCTTCTTCTGTATAGCTTGTCCCGTAGTGAAAACCTTTGCTGTCATCTCCAAAGATTACTGACGGAATAACTTTTGTTGATCACATTTGATTGTGAGGCTCTTTCTTTGATCATATGCCTTGAGTATGAATTACCAAGATGCATATGTATCAATTGACCTGTTATGTCCTGCACTCACAAATGGATTAATAGTTCTTGGTACCCAGCTTATCAGTTAGGGTCCAGATGGATTAGAGGTTTTATTATAAACATAGATACCAACAGCTGCAACCTTATCATGCTAATTCTTATCTTTGACTGACCATTTTCTCCATTTTAATACCCTTGACAGACTTGTCTCTAGGCTAGGGGAAAATGGTTCCAACCTTACATAAGGAGGACTAGCAGTCTTTGCCCTATTGTAATTCTAAACATGCTTTTTCTATAATTAATGCAACTACTAAGAGATGCATACATGGCATAGAAATAAACAAGCATTGAAATAGGAGTACATGGCATTCATTTAGAAACATTACACATAAGAATTAAGCAAGACATGCATGATATTGAACAAACAGAATTAACAAATAAATCACTAATTCTATCTAGTCCAATCCTGTTAAGGTATCTCATCTAGTTGTCTCAATTCAAATATAAATTAATACATCTTAACAAACAATTCAGATCAAATGAATAAATCACATTGTAATAGGATACAAAGAGTAAGCATAAACAAAGGTCTTATATGCTGGAAAAATATATACCTCACTAAAGCAATTAATCATGTTCAACAAATATTCAAACACATATTTAAGATCATCTAAAGTAACATGCATAAGTAAACATCAATCCTAGTTACCAGAAAAATAATCTAGTGAACTAGTTCAACATTATCTATGTGTGATGCTATCATGCTTGTGCGAGTGTTAAACATTTAAACACTAAGATCTTATCATGCATTGAATATTGAAAACAAAATATTGCAGTGGTTCAGGAATTTGAAACCTGAGATATGTGAGTTGGATCATCTTCAGAGATTGCTATGAAAGCAAGATATTCATGATTTTCGTCATCTGATCCATCCCAACTCTTTCCCATGCACTATAAGTTTTGACTGGCTGCTTTCCTAAGAAAACATTCCACCTTTATCTCAACTCTTCAACTGAATCCCTACTCATCCTTATTTGTCAAGCTTCTTGTTCTGTTGTAGCAAAACCCCTGATAGTTACTTGACACATTTGTCTTGTCATTACTGTATCTAACAAATCTTGTATTTGTCCCATTCTCAGTCTTGTAATCACCCCTTGAACTGAATCTGTAAGAATACCTGCTTCTGAATAGATAGGCTTGATCCTTGGATATAGCTTTTGTGTTCTGTCTGAATCCAATGTGACCAAACTTTCCTGACATATGAAACACTGCCTTGACGTTCAGTCCCTCAAGTACTTCTACCTGAGCTTCTTCTGATTCAGCTATCAGTAACTCTTACATTCTGTCCTGAGGTTCCAACTATACTGCATGTAACTGAGATATTTGTTTGTCCCTACTATTCTCTCTGACCTCCATAATTCCTATTCTCTCTGACCTCCACAATTCCTGCCTGTATGATCTCATTGATTTCTGGATAAATATAGCATTGGTACAAACCACTGTGTGACTGTATAATCTGGAATCTTAGAGTTGTCTTAAAATCTTAGAGAAAAACTGTACCGGTAGAAATTTCATTCATTTTCTGCGTCTGAAAACCCAGTGGTATCCTATGGAGTAATCCTTTGAGAAAGTTTCACAATTTTCGTCTGTAGGTCTTGAAGTCACTTCCATTGGAGTAAGAAAACCATTATCTAAAATTTCTGTGTTCAGGAATTTTCAGTCTGAATAGCACATGGTCTTCGTTTTCTTCAAAAGATTAAAATCCACTTTAAAAGCCCGGAGAAATCCCGAGTCTACCAATCCTTCAGTACCTTTAATTTAATATTTAAGAAAAAATTAAACCAATATTTTAATTTTCTTAGAAAATAAATTAATCAAAAATAAATATTTACATAAAATTTAATTTTCAAGAATTTCAAATTTTCTTAAAAATTAAATAAAATGTAAATTATTATTTAAGAAAAAATTAAATTTAAAATTTTTAAATTTAATGGAAAAATAAATAAATCAGAAATAAAAAAATTATGGGGTAACAAAAATTATTAAGTGTTTTATGGCGACTCAGTGTTTCCTTACTATATCTATGTGGCAACTAGAAAGGAGGGTACAGGAGAACTCCTCTATTGCGACTCTGCTCTATGGCGATCAAGAGGACAAGTTGAATTATGCCTTAGAGAGATTGCCTGAACTCGTCCGTGGCGATACTTTTTGCCTTAGTAATTTTATTCGGTGACTCAGTCAAAAGGCTTGAATTTGTGTCTATGGCGACTAAAACTATTTACCCGCACGTGGGCTGAAATACCAATTGTTTAAGCTCCATATGTGGCGACACTCAAGACCCGAGCGTGACTTCTAATCAACCACTGTTCTCTTTCTTTAATTTGCGCGTGAACTCCAAATATGGCAGGTAAAGAAATGGTACAAGTCCTGGATATAAACCAAAGAAAATGACACCTATTTAAAAACAATTGGCAGCCATATTCTAGTTCAAGCGAATCTGGCAGCAAATTAATCCGAGGGAATTAATTTAAATTAAAAATTTTATTTACTAAAATGTTAATTAATAAATTAATTTAGTTAAATTTATAATATAAATTTATTTAAATTAAGTTCATATAATAAACTTATTTAAATTAAATTTATAGCTAAATCAAATTTATAAAATTAAAATTAAGTAAATGAAAATTAATAAAATAAATTAATTTAAGGATCTTGATTTGTGTATCAATCAGTTAGCTCTGATACCAATTGTTAGGTCCCGAATTATCATAGAAGGGGGGGTTGAATACGATAATCACTAAATTAAAAATTCTTTCGAATCTTTAGCGGATAGAATATTTAGTGCTCGATTAGTGGTTTCGTGTTCTTGAGAGGAATAGTGTTTGGAACAATAAAAATAAGGAACACAAGATATTCGGGGAAATATATATTCGTATATAAATCCTCGAGTGGTGTTGCTACACTCCGGTAAATAAATTAACCAGATACAATCTAAAAACAATAAAGTTCCTATCTTCTACAAAGATTTCCAAATCAAATTCTATACAATAATCTAGCTTTTGTTTGTACTAGGATTTAACTACCGGGTAACGATTATAATGCCCTTAAAAATATACAAGAGTTAAATCGAGTATTATAACGTTATTCCGGTGAGAAGTTAAACGGATATTCAAGTAGTTTGAACTCCTCTGTAAATCTCCGCTGCTTGTTTTATCAGCTATCTTTTTGTTAGAGAAGAAGATAAAAAGTTTTCTTTCAGATCTGCTACAAGTGTAGAAAGAATAAAATTGTGTTGCTGAGGATGAGAGCTTCTGTGGCGACAAGCTTTATCTTTTCTGTGGCGACAGGACCTCTGTGGCGATAACTAGTATACTAGTACAACATCATTTGATTTTTATTAATCTAGCTCCCCTGTGGTGACAGGCTGTGTGGCGACAAAGGGGGGAGGGAGTTAATCTCTGTAGCGACATGACTTATTAACTCCAAGTACATGTTCATGTACTTAGTTAAAAAACAAGTCACCTTCTGTGGCGACAAGTTTATTAACCAGTACATGTATGTACTTGGTTAATCAAAACCAACCTGTACACTTTTTTCATTTCTTGTTTATTCTCTTTTTCCTTTTTTTTGTTTTGTTTTATTTTCTTTTTCTTTTTGTTTTTCTTTTCTCTTTTTTTTGTTTCTTTTTCTTTTTCTTTTTTTTTGTTTCTTTTTTTTTTAAGTTTAAATTGTAATTAAATTAATTTATAAAATAAACTTAAATATAACTTATATAAATAAACTAATTTAGATTTATAAAATAAACTTATTTAAAGTTTATAAGATAAATCATTTTAAGTTTATTAAATAAATTATATTAAAGTCCATTAAATAATTTATTTAATTTAACAATTAAACTTTGAGTTTCGCCAATCCCCTGAGCTGTTGAGCTGTATACCCCGCGCACCTCTTCTCGTACTTTAACATATAAATGTTCAATCCAAGTGCGTTCCCCAACTTAACAATTCTTCTATAAATAATACCCAGATTCCTTTCACGAGCTGTTGACGCCTGGTGCAACTGGTCTGGTTCACAGACGACTAACCCCGATTCAGGTCTTCGTATTATGACCTTGATTACATTGTTAAGCTTGCCTCAACTTTATTGCTTCAAACACTGACTGTCAATAAACAACCGTAGTTTCACTGGAATCCTTTCTGGTACTTTAGACAACGTCTTCATTAACCTCTGTTTATACCCTGTCTTCAATTCTTCAGATTCCTATGTTTCGAACACTGTCTATCTTCAATCAATGCCAATACACTGAAATCTTCCAGTAGCACTTGTTTACTGAATCTTCAACATTTCTGAAACCCTGAAAGTGTTTAACCTTTGTTCTTCACTGAGGCATGATCATATTAATGAACTTCTTTCAGTGACCTGTAAACAGACTTCATGCTTTCTTCTAATCTTCTGATTCTTCATATTTGTCTTGTCTTCATTCTTCCTAATTTCTTGTGTAAACGTAGTATTATTAACATGTCATGTTCTAGTGTTGTTATCGTGTTGAGTTATCACGTAACTGTTCATAGAGCTACGCAGTCTCACCAACAGCGGTCTAGGCGGAAAACAATTAAAAAATATTTTTTTTACCTTTTTATAATTTAATTCATTAATTTCATAATTTCACACAATATCATGTTAATTTCTAATATAAAGTATTGGTAATAAGTAACAAGTAATCAAATATATTTACTTTCTCACTTAAAATATAAAATTAACATATTATAATCAATTTAAAAGTGTGAATTAAAATATAGTTAATATTGTAAACTCAATAATTAGTACATAACGCATGTCAAATGTGTTGATATTGTTTAATATCATTCTAATTTCTTGTTTCAAACAAATATTTGACATATTGATCATTATATAATGATAAAAATTAAAAATAATTTTTATATTCTTCCTATTAATGTTCCGATTAATCGGTTTAATTAATCTCCGATTTGTCGATTAATATCTCGAAGGTACCCTCACCGCCTGACACGCCTAGCGATTTCTAGAACACTGCTATAAAGTCATTAGAAGTTTACTACTATTTTGATTTTCCTGCTTATAGTATCTCCTTTATTTTATATTTTTATCGGTAATGAGTTAAAGTGAAAATAATATAAGTTACTACATGGTCAACTAGCCGTCACCGTCAAACCTCACCGAATTATTTTTATTTTGTTTCCCGGACGATGACAATAATTTTATTTTATTTTCTGTACTTATTATAAAATTATAAAGTCAACATTGTATGGGTCATTTGATTTGTTGAATGGTATGTGATTGGAATAAAAAAAAATCAGGATTTAAGGTGTTATAATAAGGAGGTGGTTTGAGATTAAAATATCATTATCGACATATGAATTTGATTGAGTCGTGGTTGAATAAATATATTCAATTTTAATATGTTTAAATTATTAATTTTAATTAATTTAAAATATTTAAAATTTTAATTTAATCTAATTTTGAGCTGTTGACTTAAATTTTATATTAGACATTTACGAATACAAAATGAAAAATTTTGTTTGATTGTTTTCGTATCCACTATTTTCCCCTAATATTAAAAACTCATAACTTGGATATTGAGTTGCGGATTTTAGAGAAATGTTCTTAACTTTAATAATTCACGCACATGAAAACTCGTTGATTTCTCAAAAAAAGTTTGATTCATTATTAATGACTTATTTGACCAATTGGTTTTTAAAGTTGATTAATTGTTAATAATCATTTCATGAATGATATATCACAAATCAAGTTAATATAATAATAATTATTAAATATTTTAAAGTTATTTAATTCTTATCGTATTCCATTTCAACTACAGTTAATAAGATTGGGACGAAAAATATATATTATTTTAGAGAATTTATTATTTTATTGAAAGTAAAAATATATTAAATTTATTATTTAGGATCGGAAAAAATATTTTATAATGAGATTATTAATTTATGAGGAAAAAGTTTCTAAAATTAATTTTAGAAATTATTTAAAATTAATAAGGTTTTACATATAAAGGTTGAATGATATTTTTATAATAAAAAACTAAATCCCTACATTAATAAAAACACCCTTAACTTTATACTTAAAACTTACTAAATTTTAAATAATTACCTTAAATAATTATCTAAAATTAACCGTAATTCTAATTCCTGATTTATTGACCAGATCGATATCTAATGGATTAGTATGGATGAATTGGGGACAGTGCTTTAAACAACTACACGTATATTCAAGTTTCACATGGGTTCCTGTCAGAGGTATCAGAATCGATTAGATTAGTATTGACTTGGTGATTTATCCAGAATTGTCGACACTCCAGTCTAGACAGATCCAACGTTGACTTCTTCCAGCCCAATACTCAATCTAAGGTTCTTTTCTTTTTTTACTACTAATAACTTTGCTGTTGAGTTCCTTCTAAATTCTTAAAATAAATCAGGATCGATACTAATATAGCTTATAACCTTGTTATTCAATTTGTTTGAAATTCTCAAAATAAATCAGAATTGAACTCGGGATCCAAGACGAGCGAACGAATTAAAGTGTCGAACCGAGATATCGGATGGGACAATAAGATATAAGAACTTAATCATTTGAACTAATTTTACACGATTTTATTTTCAATTTAGAATCTGATATGATAAATATAAATACTTAATCACTTAGGTTAACGGAGCACGATTTTGTTTTTAACCGTCACTTAGGTTAACCAAACACGATTTTATTTTAACCTAGTATTAAAAAAGTAACGAGAGATGAATAAAACAATCCACAATTTTTAACTGCACCCACAACCAATGTATAAAGTTGGTTGGGGTGGGAAAGGCTTTTGTCAATTGTACAATCGTGACTTTGTTTTCGTAACGTATATTATTATTGATAGTACATATAGCCCCCGGGAGGACTACTCCTAGACCTCCAACTTTATACAGCTCCTGAAAGGACTACTCCTAAGCTCCTAACTCTATATAGCTCCTGGGAGGGCTACTCTTAGGCCCCTAACTCCACACAGCTCCTAGAAGGAGTAGTCCCGCGCACTACCACTCCTAACCAGCTCAGTCCGCAAGCCTAACCCTGGTGGATCCCAGCACGTGAGACGTTGGCCCAGGCACGTGATAGGGGCAACTGTCACACATCAATCATGGGAATAATCAGTGCACGTGTCAGAGTATCCTCAGAACATTCCTCAGCCAGTCCCGCACTGACACGTGTAAAGTATCCACTCCGGCCAGGTGTCCTCCGCTCCCAGAATCAATGACTATGATCTAGAGGTACCAACCCCAAAACCCTACCATTGGGCTATAAATAGCCCAAGAAGGTGAGGTTTTGGGGTTAATTATTCTTTCACACTCATACATACACACAACCACCTTACATTCATATTCATCTCCATCTTCCCAAAAAACTAGTTCTTACACTCACGTCGGAGGCGCCGGGGGACCAAACCCCCCTTCCGGTGTTGTTTTGTAGGAGCCCCACAACAGCTACACCACCACAGCAGCGAAGGATCCAGACGGCGCCGAAGGAGCAGCCCCGCCACCGGGAGTTATCATTTGGCGCTAGAAGGAGGGGCTCTCCATCCTTGGGTCTCGGTGCCCCTGGATTTACCTTCATCAACAAGCTCTTCAAAGAGTCCATTTATTCAAACTTGTAAGAACCCAAACAACCAACCTTTTTCATAAGCATGAATGTTGTTTATTTCAGCCACGTTTGTGTGTGCTCGTTATTTTAGGACACGTTTGTGTGAGCCCGTTTTGTTGATTTAAGCCACATTTGTGTGAGCTATCGTTAGTTTTAATCGTTATTGCTCTGGTTTGAATATGGCATTTGCGTTATACTACATCGTTGAGTAGCCCCTAGAAATTGTTTAAACCGCTCCCAGGAAGCTATTTGTTAGTGTTTGTTGTTATTCTGGGTAGTTTCTGTAAAATTTCATAAAGCAACCTTAGATCGATATTCTCTGTGGCATATTGTTGTTATTTGTTGTTGGTATTGTTGAGAAATGACAATACCAGGAAAGAATACCTCTGGAAGACCATCTGCCTGTACTCAGGTCCAGGAGCCGGACCACTCCCAGGCCCTCGACCTGGGAGCCGAGAGAGAAACATTCCAGGATCAGCCACTACACACTCCTGTAGTGGAGAGAGTTGTAAACACCAGGGATGCCAGGACCCTCATAGAGCTCAATCAGTACAAGTACACCAATGTCCCGGTAGCCGAAGAGCACATGGCAAACCTTACAAGCGATGAACTAGCAGAAGTAATCAGACTATATAGGCAGGAGCAGACCCGGCTCCAAGAAGAAGCCGAACTAGAGGAGGAACCGGAGGAGTCCGGGGACTCCCAACAATCAAAGAGGTCTGTGTTCGACCGAATTGGAGCCAAAGGGAAGAAAAGCAAAAAAGATCAAAGCAAGAAAGAAGCAGAAGCTGCTAAGCAGAGAAAGTTGGAAGAAGTCTGGGAGCAAATCAGGAAAGAAGAAGAAGCAAAGCTAGAGTTAAAGATCCAAAAGAGAATGCAGCTAGAAGAAGAAAAGCTATTGGCCAAGTCTAGGAGCAAAAGAACTCGGAGAGATCCTACTCCGGAGCTGATTTCTGATGACAAAGAAGAAGAGGGGCAGAAGGACCTCAAAGACATGATCTATGAATTGCAGAGAAAGATGGACAGATACTCAGGAGTAGAGGTTGGAGAAACATTAACTCCATTCAGCCACTCCCTGGAAGCTATCCCCCGACAGCGGAACTTGAAGCATTACAACTTCGACTCCTTCGATGGACTAGGAGACCCGGAGGAGCACTTGAATTACTTTGAGCAAATAGCGCAGATATATTACTACAATGACTTGACAAAATCAAGGTTCTTCGCTTCAACTCTTAAGGGGGGCCCAGAGATGGTTCAGCAGGATCCCCTCCCACAACATCCACTCTTGGAAGGAATTTCGAACCTTTCGGGCAAACAAAACGCACGAAATGCACATGTGTCACATGAAGACAATCCGGCAGCATGACAATGAGTTCCTCTCTGCATACATGCGCCGGTTCCAGGAAGCAATCAACAAAGTTTCAAGTTTGGATGAGAGGGAAGCTTTAAGCATTTTTAGGAGAAACCTGGACCCAGAGAACAACGAGAGGTATATAGTGGAGCTAATCAATAAGGAGCCACAAAGTCTGGCAGCAGCTTATTCCATGACTGCCAGATTCATTAAGAAAACAGATGTGCTCCAAGCAATGAGGATGACCCGAAATGGGGGGTCCAGGAGCAAAAACACTGATGACCGACCGAAAGGGGGTTACCATCAGGATAAGAAGTTCAAGCAAAGAAACCAAGGCCAAGAAAGACAAACTACTCCAGTTTTCCAGAGACTTGGTCCTAAGAAAGAGTCAAGCAGTGACCCAGGACCCGCAAAGCAGCCCCGGGAGCCAAAGCAGGAGCCGGACTGGACTCCTCTCAACATGACCCGAGAGGAAATCTTGAAAGAGGTAAAAGACAAGCCTTTCTATTATCCTCCTAAACCAATACAAACTCCTCCGGAAAGCAGGCCTTATAATAGGCAGTGTGATTACCACGAAACCCATGGCCACAAGACTGAGAATTGCTTATCACTCAAGTACTTCATTGAGGACCAAGTGAAGAAGGGGAACATGAACAAGTACTTAGTTCGGGACAACAGAGGGGAAGCACAGAAGAGAGGAAATAATGTAGTTAATGTGGTCCTAGGTGGATCCCACTCCCCACCCCGGAGCCCAGACTTCGGCGAAGAAGTGCTCTCAATCCAATCACTCCCAGACCTGATGATATCTTTCAGCAGCAAGGACTACGAAGAAGTCAATCCTCATCACAATGTAACTTTGGTTGTCACTCTAGATATCTTTGATAATGAAGTAAGAAGAATGCTCATAGATAATGGCTCCTCGGTAAATATTCTCTTCAAGCACACAGTGGATAGAATGCAGTTAGGGAGTGTCCGATCAAATGAATGTCGAGAGGACCCACTCTATGGCTTTGGTCACAACTTAGTCCCGATCCAAGGAACTTTGTATCTACCAGTCATTTTTTGGATCTGCTCCTAACCAAGTGACTCATGTCCTCAAATTTTATGTAATCAATGCTCCTTCTTCATACAACGGTATTATTGGCAGATCAGCTCTAACCATGATGCAAGCGATAACTTCAATCTCCCATCTCAAGATCAAATTCTCAACCCCGACAGGAGTCGGGGAGATTAAAGGAGATTACGGAGTTGCGGAAACATGCTACAACCAGGGGTTAGTTGTGGCAGAAACCCATCAACATAACAAGAGGAAGGCTACGGTCCTTCGCAAGCAACAAAGCATGAAGAAGCACCGACCCCGGACAACGGAAGAAGCAAACAAAACAAGTCCAGAGAGACTGGCAAGCAACCAAGTCATGGTACTAGACAAGGCAAATCAAGTCCCAGAACAAGCTAGTCCTACCATGCAAGAAACGAAAGAACCCGAACAAGCAAACTACTATCTAAAGAAGAACTCTGAAGCCCGGATTCATCAAATGGTTTCAAATAAAGAACAAGCAAAAATTGAAGCCGCAGTTGAAACAGAAGAAGTCCAGGTAGATGAAAGCAATTCCAGCAAAAAAGTGAAAGTTGGGTCAGGACTCGAGGAGTCCTTTAAGGAGAGATTAGTATCCTTGCTCCGGGAGTACAAAGATGTTTTTGCCTGGAGTCCAAGGGACATGCCAAGACTACATGAGTCCATAGCAATGCACGGCTTGGATGTCAACCCCAACAGAAAACCAGTAAAACAGAAGAAAAGAAACTTTGCTCCGGAGAGGCAAAGAGCCATTGATGAAGAAGTAGAAAAGCTACTCAAAGCAGGAATCATCAAAGAAATCAAATATCCGGAGTGGCTAGCTAATGTGGTCATGGTTAAAAAGTCCAACGACAAATGGAGAATGTGTGTGGACTACACTGACCTGAATGACGCATGCCCGAAGGACCCGTATCCTCTTCCAAACATTGATCAACTGATGGATGCCACCTCTGGACACATTATGCTTAGTTTCATGGACGCCTTCTTCGGATACAACCAGATAAAGATGAACCCGAAGGATATTCCTAAAACAGCATTCATAACTCACAGAGCAGTCTATGTTTATGTGATGCTACCCTTCGGGCTTACCAGCGTAAGATCCACTTACCAAAGAGCCATGAACAAGATATTCAAGTCCCAGATTGGGAGAAACTTGGAATGCTATGTCGATGACATGATTTCGAAATCAACAACTGTACCAAGACATGTGGAAGATCTGAAGGAGTACTTTGACAACCTGAGGAAAAACCAACTCAAGCTGAATCCGGAGAAATGCACCTTCGGAGTAGGAGCAGGCAAGTTCTTAGGATTCATGATCAGCAACAGAGGAATAGAAACCAATCCAGAGAAAATAAAAGCAATCCAGGAGATGAAAGCTCCCAGGACCCAAAAAGATGTGTAGAAACTAGCAGGATCCCTAGCAGCACTCAGGAGATTTGTCTCAAAGCTAGCAGCGAGGTGCCTACCATTCTTCGATTTACTCAAAGGAGCAACCAACAAGAAAGAGGTGAACTGGAATCCTGAGTGCCAAAAAGCATTCGAGGAAATCAAGTCCTACCTCTCTCAGCCACCAGTCCTAACTAAAGCTCAGCCAGGAGAGCCTCTCTACTTATACTTGTCAGCAGGAGCACAAGCCGTAGGAGCTGCCCTAATCAGGGAGGAGAATGGAGCACAACAACCAGTCTACTATGTAAGCCAAGTCTTAAAAGATGCAGAAATAAGATACCCAAGATTGGAGAAGTTTGCCTTTGCCTTAGCCACAACTTCAAGAAAACTCAGGCACTACTTCCAAGGGAGGGAAATCAGAGTAGTGACAAATCAACCACTAAGGAAAATAATTCACAAGCCAGATGCCTCGGGAAGACTTGTTAATTGGGCTGTGGAGTTGAGCTAGTTCAATTTAAGCTTCATTCCCAGGACTGCCATCAAAGCTCAAGCACTTGCAGATTTCATAGTCGAATGTAACTTCCCAGACCAAGATCCGGAACCAATGGACATGGATCAGGAGCCAAAAAAGGAAACAAGTACGGGAGCCTGGACCTTAAAGGTAGATGGTTCTTCGACAAGCGAGAGGTCAGAAGCCGGACTCATACTCAAGAATCCAGAAGGATTCAAGGTTCAGACAACTATATATTTCAGCTTTTCAGCAACAAACAATCAAGCAGAATATGAGGCATTGATCGCAGGACTAAAGCTCTCCCGTACTCTAAGGGTCCAGGACTTAAAAATATACAGCGATTCTCAGATAGTGGTCAAGCAAACAAACGGAGAATACATAGCAAATGACCCTACTCTGGCGAAGTACCAAGCACTGGTTCAGAGCTACTTAGCTTCAATTCCAAGCCACCAAGTCCTTCAGATATGCCGAGAAGAAAATGAAGAAGCTGATATCCTATCCAAATTAGTCTGAAACTCATCAGATCTAGACTGCTCAGTTTACTTCGAAAAACTCCACAAACCATCCATTGAATCCAGAGAGATCTTGGAGATAGAGAGCACTCAAAACTGGATGACTCCCTTCATAAAATACTTGGACAAAGGGGAGCTCCCAGAAGACAAAGGAAAAGCTCAAAGATTGAAAGAAAAAGCAGCCAAGTTCTTCCTCGAAGAAGGAGTACTCTACCGCAGGACCTTCTCATCTCCTATCCTGAAATGCATTGGCCCAGAAGAAGCAATGTACTATTTGGCAGAAGTGCATGAAGGGATATGCGGAGACCACATGTCTGCAAAAGCCCTAGCTCATAAGGTTATAAGACAAGGCTACTACTGGCCAACCATTCATCAGGATGCAATAGAATTCGTCAAGAAGTGCAAGGAATGCCAGCTCTTCAGCAACGTGTCCCGGATAAGCCCAGTCCTACCATCCTCAGTCCTGTCACCTATCCCCTTCGCTGTTTGGGGTATTGACATTATGAGACCCTTCCCTCGAGCCAAAGGAGACCTCAGGTACCTACTAGTCTCTATTGATTACATGACAAAATGGGTTGAAGCAAAAATAATAAGGACAATCAATCAACAAGACTGCATAAAGTTTATGGATAACATTTTGATGAAGTTCGGGATACCGCGAGTCCTAGTATCAAACAATGGACCCCAATTCATTAGATCAGAGTTCGAGTCCTACCTCCAAGAGCGCGGGATCAAGCACAAAAAATCATCAGTGGCATATCCCCAAGGAAATGGCCAAGTAGAAGTAACTAACAGAATCTTGCTCCGAGGTATCGAGAAAAGACTCAAAGAAAGCAAAAGCAAATGGCCAGAAGAACTACCAAGTGTCCTTTGGTCCTACAGGACAAGCCCAAGGACAAGCATCGGAGAAACTCCATTCAAACTAGCTTATGGAACAGAAGCAATGCTGCCTATTGAAATTGGCTCTCCTTCTCACACAGCAATAAACTTTGAAGAAAAAGCAAATGAAGAAGGACTCAAAACAAACATGGAGCTAATTGATGAGGTCCGAGACCAAGCTGTAGAAAAGATGGAAAAATATAAGGAGAAAACAAAAGAGCACTTCAGTAAGAAGTCAAGAGTCAAGAACTTCCAAGTTGAAGACTTAGTTCTTCGAGACACTGAAACATCAGATCCCACAAGAACTGGAAAGCTAATGCCCAAATGGGAAGGACCATACAAGATCAAAGAAGTCCTCAGGCCAGGAACCTACAAGTTCCTGAACATGGATGGCTCAGAAGTCCCAAATACTTGGCATGGACTAAGGCTAAGGAAATTCTACCAGTAGGAAAGCAAACAAAGCAACCAAAAAACTTGTAGCAAATATGGCGAGCAACCAATCTGTTTCTCCTTCTATCTTGTATGAATGATTAATGAAAAGCTTTTTTACTTTACATATTTTTCAAAAGCAAACACTAGTCCGAACAAGCTATTAGTCAGGACTAGAGCAACCACTTTAACTTAGAATTAATTTTCTAACTAAAGAGCCACCACTAGTCCGGACAAGCTATTAGTCAGGACTAGAGCAACCACTTTAACTTAGAATTAATTTTCTAACTAAAAAGCTACCACTAGTCCGGACAAGCTATTAGTCAGGACTAGAGCAACCTTTTTTACTTAGAATTAATTTTCTAGCTAAAAAGCCACCACTAGTACGGACAAGCTATTAGTCAGGACTAGAACAACCATTTTTACTTAGAATTAATTTTCTAGCTAAAAGCAAACAGTAGTCCGGATAAGCTATTAGTCAGGACTAGAGCAACCATTTTTACTTAGAATTAATTTTCTAACTAAAAGGCCACCACTAGTCCGACATGCTATAATTCCGGACTAGTGCAAGTATTTTTATTTGGAATAAAATTCCTAAGTAAAAAAGCTAACTACTAGTCCGGACAAAAAGTTAGTCAGGACTAGTGCAATAAATTTTACTTGGAAAATATTCTAAGGCAAAAATAAACTACAAAAACAAAGTAAAATAACAGCAAGAAAAGCAAACATTAAAGATTAACCGGACTCAAACGACCCCGGAGCGAAGTACGAATATTACAAGAACCAAATATATCAAAAGTTTTCAAGAAATAGCAAATTCATAAAAAAGTCAAGATTCAGGAGCACTGGAAGGCAGGAAACTGGGGCAAGGCCCGTCGAAGGGCTCCGGTTCCCCTAATCCGAGCTCAATATCTTCCTTGGCTTTTATAAACTCTGAGACGAAGCTGTCCCAATCGGCCTCCGGATTGGTCTTGATATGTCGTTCAGCAACCAGCCAGCAACGAGCTATCTCCGGAGCACCAGCATTGGCAAGGGCTCTATCATACTCCTCAGATCTTTTAAACTCAGCAATAACTTCAGACTCCGGACGAACAGCGGACATCTGTCTCCGGAGCTCAGCTAACTCAGATTTCAAGTCAGAAACCTCCTTTTCAGCATTTTCAACCCGGATGGTTACTTCATTCAGGTGCTTGTTCAATCCGGACAGAGAATTGTCTTTCACAATTATCTGATCCCGGAGCTGACTAATCTCCGAATCCTTATCAGCAATGGCACTCCGGGAGTTTTTAAGCTCATTGTAGGCCAGAGAAGCTGATCCGGCCATATACCCGCCAAGCTGCAAAAATAGAGAAACTTAGAAAAACATTCTAAGGCAAATCAACACAAGAAACAAGAATAGAAAGAAGAAGTACCTGACCCCGGAGCCGGGAACACTCCTTCATAGTTGCGTCAAATCCGGACTGATTCATCCTCCTCCACTCAGTTTGAGTAGGAATCCCAGCCATGAAGCGAGCAACTTTTTCCTCCAGCCCCGGACCACCTTCATCCGGACTCTCTTCATCAACATTCTTTCCCTTGCCAGCCCCGGACCCGGAACCAGCTTCAAAGTTTTCGGCCCGGGGAGGCTTACTCCCAAGGGTGCGAAGCCTCTTCCTCCTCCTCCCAAAATCTCCACCCGGAGCCTCGCCTATAGGACCAAGGTCCTTCAGATTAGCAAACTCATCTCCAATTTCAACTTCAGCATCGCTCCGGACCAGGATGATTCACACCAACTTCAGGTTCCGGATTTGGAACCGCATTGCTCTGGGATCCCTCCTCCGCTGAGGCGTTAGATCCGGACCCAGCAGCAGCATTCTTCTTGGGCAACTTGAAAGCCTTGCCCAGACCTTTCAATGCATCACTGTACGTAGAAGACGACATGTCCGGATTATAGTGTGGCAAACCTGCAAGAAACAAAGAAAACAACACAAGTCAAAACCAATAAACAACCAAAGCAGATGAAAGCAAATAGGAAACATATGAGAGGTCCGGACATGAAGGAAAGCTACTTACAGCCTAGCCTATGCAAAGTTCTATGATTCATAAAAGTGTCTCGGGTCATTTGGAAACCCAGAGATTCACAAAATGCAAACATCAACCGGATGGCTTCACCCCTGAGCACATCCCTACGGAAGCGAGTCCGGACCCCTTCTGAAGCCATATGGGGGAGATAGTACAAGTCTAAGCCCCGGAACATGATCAACTCCCCATTCCAATACTTCAGCGAAGATTGCTGGATAACAGGCCTGTAGGAGCCACCATAGCCGCACTACGGAGCCCGGAACCGAAGTTCATATAGAGGGAACTAGCTGGACCGGACCAGGTGAAAGATGTGATGCCATAGCTTGAACGTGGGCTGAACTTTAAATTGATTACAAGTAGCAATGAACCAAGTCATCCACTTTATACCATTAGGTGTTATCTGCATCGGGGAAATCTTGTATACATACTTGCACAAATGCTTTAGGAACATATGCCAGTGTGGATTCCATCCAGACCGGAGATGCTCCAGCCACACTGGAACGAATCCATTGTTGGGAACCACGGACTTATAATGTTACTACGTTTTACGATAAAGATTACGAAAAGAGGATTACCTTGTTAATGGTTGATTCCACGCTCTTCTATTGTATTCCCAAATTCCCTTGAGCGAAGTGTGGCCTCCGTCTTCTCAAGTTATCCTCTCTTCTTGCTCCTTGGTGGCTACAATATGTTTTCACACAATCCCAAGCAAGAAGAGAATAAGAATATATATAGGCTACAATAGGGACCATGGATAATTAGGTTGGGCCTTCTAATTACATCTTGAGCCTAGCCCAATATAATTAAATATTAATTCAATCCACTAAAGAATTAATATTTGCACTACCTTTCTTAATACCGTAATTTAATTAATTCGGTTCCAATATTATTTGCTTATTAAATTCCCCATATTTAAAATATCATATGTCCATTAATTAAATAAATTACTGATAATTTATTTAATTAATATCTTTTATCCTTGATCATCCACTCAACCTTTATTTAATTATGCCAGAATAAATTCCATCTGCAGGGTTTCACATAATTAAATCTTTTTGAGCTTTCAAGGGGACATCATTAACCCGAATATTATCAGGACATGGATTACTTCAATAAATAATATCCACCATGTATATAATTCCATCACCCAAAGTATAATGATATAATTCAAAAGAATTATTTCATATATAAATCAAAGCATGTAAATAATATACACGTGTCAATTACTATTTCCGGATTAAGAACCTAAGCATTAATAATAACATAGAATCTTAGTTCTCCTTCTTAATCAGTATTAAGGGAACAATTCTAAATTTGATCCTGTTCAATATACATAAAGTATACTAGTATTATTTATTAGTCAATATAAACTAATCTAAATAATACTACAGCCATACCAGTGAATTGTCCAACACCACCTGTGCTGTGAACCTTATTATATTATATAACCGTATTTAACAATTTAATATTCTGTATCTCATTTAATACTAGATTGTTCACAATATATAATTTTAGACAACATGTAAACATTCAAATGATTCTCAAATAAACTGGCCAGAAATAAATGTACATACTTCAAATAAATATTTTCAGTATACACTAACATCCATCAGCCGACCTATGATGAGCCCTCTCGTCCGGAGTCGGCCACCTCCACTCTATCCGGCGATCCAACTGAAAAGCGGCCCGAATCGCAGAATCCTGAGCCTCATGATCTAGCCCAGAATACTCATCCTTGAGCTCATAGTGCTGCTTAGCCACTATGCTATTCGCAAACTTCCTATCAAACGTTTCCCTATCGTATGGTCCCGGACCAGCGTTTTGCTGCCTAGCATATCCAGACCTAATGCTCCTATAATAAAAGCTATCCTCTATCTCCTCACTCTTGCTAACAAAATAACCCAAATTCTCCACCCACAGACCCTCCGGACTGTAAGGTACCTTTCTTGAAGAAATCTTAGCAAC
Organism: Apium graveolens; assembly: GCF_009905375.1. Lineage (NCBI taxonomy): Eukaryota > Viridiplantae > Streptophyta > Magnoliopsida > Apiales > Apiaceae > Apium > Apium graveolens. Next base: position 205,348,989 of record NC_133656.1, on the reverse strand, counting down.
TGTAAGCTTCGTTATGGCCTCAGAGTCCGAAGTGGAAGCCTTCTTCCCCATCTCAGCCCGACAAGAATTACCAGAGGACTCAGAATCCGAACTAGATGGCCCCGGATAGCAAGTTATGTAAGCCTTGGCAAGAGCTTTAGTCCGGACCATAAACCTAAAACATGTGACAAAGGTTAGTATAAAAATTATACAGTTTATTTATCTTGAAAGCTACATGGTCTGGACTACACTATGTTCAATTTTATTACAAGTCAAAAGCAAACAGTCCGGAGACCCAAAATCCGAAACCTAAAAGCTACTCCGGACTCAAAACTAGCCTAATCCCCGAACTCAGATGTCAAAATAACACAAAAACAGCAACCAATTACAAACCCCAAATAAAAGAACGTTAGCCCGGACTAGGTATCCCAGTCCGGACCCAACCAAAAACCCCTATTCCAGAAACACTTACAAAACAAAATCAATCACCAAATTATGCCCAAAAACAAATACATACATACATTCATACACAAGAGCACTACGAAACAAAACAATCAAAGCTAAAGCAGGAAACACAATTTCGAAGAATCTGCAAAACAAATAAGAGAAAAGAGAAGAAACTTACAAGTTTAAAGAGAAAGGATAGTTTAAAGACGACCGAACAACGACCAGAAAGCCACGAGTTCTCCAACGAGCAACAGCCGGAAAAAGATTCAGAGAAGATAAGGAGAGAAAAAATAAGAAGAAAATCAGGAGAAAGTAAAAAAGAAAGGGGTGATTAGGGGCGCCTTTTATAGGCTTGGTGAAGCCAAAAGACTCTCGCCACATGGCATAATCCAGATCGTCCATCAAAACTGTAATTAATACAAGTAATGATGAGGCACGTCTCTCCACACTCTTACAGCTGTAATAATTCAAATAATTGGGGGGGGGAATCCCCAGAAACCGTTTCAACTTCCAAGTCCGGACTCCTTCGCACTCAGCAATCCGGACTGGTGGCAAGAAAAGCTCAACTCCTGACAAGGACAACAACCTTAGTCCTGATTGGCCGAACTCAGCGCAATCCAGACTGGTGGCAAGAAAAGCTCAACTCCTGACAAGGACAACAACCTTAGTCCTGATTGGCCGAACTCAGAGCAATCCGGACTGGGGGGCAAGAAAAGCTCAATTCCTGACAAGGATAACCACCTTAGTCCTGATTCGCCGAACTCAGCGCAATCCAGACTGGGGGGCGAGAAAAGCTCAACTCCTGACAAGGACAACCACCTTAGTCCTGATTGGCCGAACTACGAGAAATCCGGACTGGGGAGCAAGAAAAACTCAACCCCTAACAAGGACAACCACCTTAGTCCTGATTCGCCGAACTTAGCGCAATCCGGATTGGGGAGGCGAGATAAGCTCAACTCCTGACAAGTACAACCAACTCAGTCCTGATTCGCCGAACTCAATGCAATCTGGACTGGGGGCAAGAAAAGCTCAACCCCTGACAAGGACAGACACCTTAGTCCTGATTCGCCGAACTCAGAGCAATCTGGACTGGGGGCAAGAAAAACTCAACCCCTGACAAGGACAACAACCTTAGTCCTGATTCGTCGAATTAAGCGCAATCCGGACTGGGGGGCAAGAAAAGCTCAACTCCTGACAAGGACAACCACCTTAGTCCTGATTCGCCGAACTCACCGCAATCCGGACTGGGGGCAAGAAAAGCCCAACTCCCGCTAACGCCAACCACCTTAGTCCTGATTCGCCGAACTCGGCGAAATCCGGACTGGGGGGGGCAAGAAAAGCTCAACCTCTTCCAACAAAACACTAAAAGGCCACTTTTCTACAAACAATCCCAATTTCACTCCCCCATCCAGAAAATCTGCATAAGGGAGTGGGGGGCACATGATAGTACATATAGCCCCTGGGAGGACTACTCCTAGGCCTCCAACTCTATACAGCTCCTGAAAGGACTACTCCTAAGCTCCTAACTCCATATAACTCCTGGGAGGGCTACTCCTAAGCCCCTAACTCCACGCAGCTCCTAGAAGGAGTAGTCCCGCGCACTACCACTCCTAACCAGCTCAGTCCCGCAAGCCTAACCCTGGTGGATCCCAGCACGTGAGATGTTGGCCCAGGCACGTGATGGGGGCAACTGTCACACATCAATCATGGGAATAATCAGGGCACGTGTCAGAGGATCCTCAGAACATTCCTCAGCCAGTCCCGCACTGACACGTGTAAAGCATCCACTCCAGGTAGGTGTCCTCCGCTCCCAGAACCAATGGCTATGATCTAAAGGTACCAACACCAAAACCCTACCCTTGCGCTATAAATAGCCCTTTTGGGGTTAATCATTCTTTCACACTCATACACACACAGCCACCTTACATTCATATTCATCTCCATCTTCCCAAAAAGCTAGTTCTTACTCTCACGCCGGAGGCGCCGCGGGACCAAACCCCCCTTCCGGTGTTGTTTTGTAGGAGCCCCACATCAGCTACACCACCACAACAGCGAAGGATCCAGACGGCACCGAAGGAGCAGCCCCGCCACCGGGAGTTATCAATTATCATGTTCATTGATCTAAAACAGTCGGGGAAAACAAAGGAGCGTGTACTATGTAACATTGATACAGTTGTGACAGCCAACATAAAAAAACACATTTTGAATGAAAGCGTGGAGGAGCTACAATAACACACAGAAATGGTGTATAATATAACATTCTTGCCGACCTAAAAAATCTAGAAACATAGCTTCTCACGCTAGTACTAAGAACTAGCCCCTTCACATACCCCCCAAACCTATACTCTTACGTTCTGTATACAAATTAACGTATATATGAAGTATATGTTTTAAGATTTTCTCAAGATATATCCAGTTTTTTCCCCTTGACTGAGGACATTCTGCTTTCTTAACCGGGTCTCAGTTTTTCTTATGCTTGCCTACATTTTCTAATGTTTTGTAATATTTTAGATCATTACATGGACAAAGAAAATTGATGGGGTGAACGAAATTTGAATGTTTCAATCATGACCAGGTATACAGCCAGATTTTTCTCAATCATATATCAGCAACATCATCATACCTACTGTCTACTTTTTCTTGATTCCTTTTTTGACCCTGTGATTTTTCATGGAGACTTCAAGATCGAATTCACAGGTTCTCTATCCTCTTATCTCTTACACTAAATTTTCTGCTATGCATGTTACTAGTCACTCGATATTCCGATTGAGTTTAGCTATTACTTTAAAAAGGTATTTATATTGGTTGACATAATAACAGGACATATTGGCTGTAAAGGCACCTAAGAAATCTCCAGTGCTATTGAGATCGACGGTGGTACTTTTTATTGTGTTTTGTGGATTATATATGTTCTCCATTTGTATCAAGCAAACACGATTTTCCTCAGCATCCAAACTATTAAACATTCGAGTTATTTATGATCAGCCTTGTAACACATCTGTATACCAAGAGAAGGAACTTCCTTATTTGCATTTCCCTAAACCCAAAAGTTTTACAAGGTAACAGATGTGACTCTTTTGTCTAACAGGATACTATTTGGGTTTTTTTAAAAGGATTGTTTTCATGCATTGTTTAGGAAGGAATGTGCCTGCAATCCTGTACGGTTCTTTGTTATCTTATCCATGCAGAGATCAGGGAGTGGATGGTTTGAGACATTGCTAAACAGTCATATTAATATAAGCTCCAATGGAGAAGTTTTCGGTGCCAAAGATCGGAGGAGTAATGCTTCTACAGTTGTACAGGTATTGGATCAAGTTTATAACCTTGATTGGTTTTCTAGTGCATCCAAGAACGAATGCTCTGCAGCAGTTGGCTTGAAATGGATGCTTAATCAAGTGAGTATTTATGCATGCTTGCTGTATCAATTGATTCATGTGACTATGATTTTCTGGTACTCATTTACTACCTGTGCAAAAAAATGATCTTGTTGACTAATTTCTTTGTTTTTTTGGAGAGAAAGGTATTATACTTAATAATGATAAACACTATAGTATTAATACAGATTTTAGCTTCTGCTCATAAATTTCATCAATCAAACTCAGTATATAAGTTGAGCCACTTAAAAATTCCTGTTTAGCTTAAAAACATCTAACATCTTACTAATAACAGAGAATCTCTGGAGTTCTGGATGGCCTGTCAATATATCAAGTGGTAGTAACCAAATCTGATCTGCAAAGAAAGCAATCAAAGCATCAAATATATTTCCAAATATTGAGTTATAAGAGGAATCCTTGCAGATGATGACCGAAACACTTAACTACATTTAGATAAATAAGAAGCTTGATCAGCACGATAATTATAAAATTACTGTATTAGATAAGTCAGTGAAGAACAACATTGTGCAGATGGAGAAGCAACATTTTAGCTTTTGGCTTTTTTCTTTTTAGTATTTGAAATTCTTTCAACAATCTACAGGGAGCAATGACAAACCATAAAGAGATTGTAGAGTACTTCAACAGAAGAGGGGTCTCTGTAATATTTCTCTTCCGAAGGAATCTTCTTCGCAGAATGATCTCAATGCATGCAAACGCATATGACAAAAATGTCAAATCATTAAACGGAACTCACAAGTCTCACGTCCATTCACCAAAAGAGGTTGTCACTCAAATCTAATCTCAGTACTCCTCTACACAACTCACCTTCTCATTGTAAGTAAAGACACAATGTTTTGGTTACTTGCAGGCTCAGATACTAGCACAATATAAGCCTAAAATTAACACTACAGACCTTGTGACCAACCTAATGGAGGTACAAGGAACAGCTAGACGTGGTTTAGAATTGTTCAAGAGTACCAGGCATATTGTTCTATATTATGAAGATATTGTTAGCAACCGCACTGTAAGTAGTTAACCACTGAACACGGATATTTTCATATCTACAACTTAATTCTCACCACCGTGAAAATGGCTTGTGTGTGCAGAAACTTGTAGATGTTCTAGAGTTTCTAAAAGTACCATACAGAGACCTCACGAGCCGTCAGGTTAAGATACACAGTGGCCCTTTATCTCAACATATATCAAACTGGGAAAATGTCCAGAAAGCACTCAACGGGACATCTTTTGAGAGCTATCTAAAAGAAGACTATAGACTGTAGTCTCGGCATGTACATAGCTGTCTAGCTCCTACTGAAATTTTTTTAGCTTTAAAGAGCATCACTGACGAAGTGACGGAGAACAGTGAATTACAGGGCATGGATGCTGGAACTGCAACATTAGGTGACTCTGGAAGCTTTCACTATTTAAATTTCCATCGAATTCAATCAGTTTTTTGTTTCTCTTGGCTATTCATGTGCAGATATGGATATGAAAATTGAGGAGTACATCTGAATTATCAGTAGTTATCTGATATCTGTACTGATATCCCTTGTGACGAGACTGAAAGCATAACACTGGACTGGTTACATTCGGTAGGAAATATATGAAGAGTTGAACCGAGGGAGAAAAGATAAACTTGTGTATTGCATCATTGTATCTGCCTTATATTTTTTAAGTTGAAAAAAAAGAAGTGAAGTCCGGAGAAAATAATAAAAAAGAATTGAAGTCCGGAGCAAATAAAAAAAATAATATTTATGTTGTCGAGTTTTTAAAAGTGAAGAAAAGATCGGATATACTGAAAACGAGCGAAACATTGTTTCTCTGACTTCCCACTTGGGAGGAACACTTTGTAGAAAAATTATCACTTACAAAAGGAAAAAATTGCAGGAAAGGAACCAAATATAGTTTGATTGTCATTCAATTGTTACTTTGTTGTTTAGACATAAATAGGCTGTGGCATTCATGTACATGCTAAAATCTTGATTTGTTACCTAAAGTAGTTAAACTACTGAACTCCCAGAAAAATTAACCCTTGTTTGAAATACAATCTATGCTAACTTCCACATGTATCACATCTCCTTTAATGTCAGAAAAACGTACCAAGTACAAACGTTAATCAATCCAGTCCATATATACCTATCTAAATACACATAGGAGGGTACTATTTATGTATACACCCCCACACCAAAACCTAAAATCTATGCCATAAATAATTAGACACAACTACTACAAATTGATTCCATTTTCATCAAGACAGAAAAAGAATAAAATAACCCATTCAATCCAACGGTTGATATTAGCTTATATAAAAGAAAACACATAGATCTAACGGCTGAGAATACATACCTGAAATCATGACCACCGAGGGCTTTCTATGAAAGGCTGTCATATATCCTTTCACATAAATCTTTAGCCCCCACACCCTACCTTCATAACCCTGCTTCATCTTTCACACCTACACACATCTTCTATATTTATCAATAAATTTTCAGCAGTTAATTTATACAGAGAATAATTTATCAAGAAAAGTGATATTTATATTTTCTTTACACACATATATTAGGGTGAATAGTGAAGAAGATGCAGGCCAACAATAGCAGCAACGTGAGTTCTGATCCACCGACTCAACAACAGCCGGTTGCTACAGCGGCAACCACGGTTGCGCCGCCGCCACCACAATGGGTAGCGATGCAATATCCGGCGGCGGCAATGGTAATGCAGCATCATATGATTCCGCCGCCACATTACCCAGCTCACTATTTGCCCTACCATCCTCATATTCAGCAACAACAACAACATCAACAACATCACCCGTCTCCCACTCAACAACAAGGATCTGCTGGCGAAAATCGAACCATCTGGGTTGGTGACCTTCATAATTGGATGGATGAGGATTATCTCCGCAACTGCTTTGCCTCCACCGGAGAGGTAACCCTGCCTTTTCGTGTTTTTATATATGTTTTTATTATACGGTGGGTTTTTGAATTCGAAGTACTTGTATATTAATGCTTGTTAGAATGATTACTGTTCATTACATAGTAATTTTTAATTTATTTATACATGTAAGCATTGGTTTAAGTGCAGTAATTAATTTAGTCTCAAAACTTAAACTAGTGATTCATATATTGTAATTGTGATGTGTAGCCAGTTCCAGACTTCCAGTGTTTAGAGGCTAACATAGTTTGTAGTGGAGCATTAATTAACCCACACTAAACTGGTGTCTAAATGTGCTTATTACAATGAGTTGTCTACATACTATGGAATATAAAATTTATTTTCCTCCTCAAATTAAATCTTTAATTTAGTACATTAAGATAAACAATTTGCATCTTTGAAAGAGGAATTAAGTCAATGTCAAATTTCATGAAGTACTCTATCAATGATAAGCCATAGAGTTTATGGCCAGAAAGAAATGCATATATATGTAATTAAATGCACATGAGCCTCTTTGGGATAACTTTAATTTACACCCTAATTATTCGCTTTAAGTTGACATGTGACAAGTTTATGTACACTTAAAATTTTCATCTTTAGTTCAAAATATGTACTTTTGAGGTACTATTTTTTAATTAATTTTTTTCCTCACATCAAACTCTTTATATTTGAGTTACCTTTTAACTCATGTTTATTTGTTATTTGTATTTGTGTTTTATACTATTTTATTTTATGTTCAAATATTATAAATTTTATTTTTAGTTAAAATTTATTAAAAATATTCAATTTAAATAAAATAAGATTCAAACAGATTCATCCAACGTAAACTTGAAAATATCAGTTTTTACTTGAGGATAATTAGTTGTACTTTAAACGATAAGTAACTATTTTTATGTTAACCCAAATGGGCTCTACACTGATTGATTATTTGTAATAATTTATAAACTTTTTTAAATTTATAATTCATAATTGTGAATAAGTAAAACTTAAGAGTTAAGATCTATGGTTCAAGGTTAGTAGCGGTGTTGTTTAAGGCGTAGATTATAAAAAATACAAGACCCAAATTTGAAGCACGAATAGCGAAGAGCCATTAATCGCGCGCCTTTTTACCAAAAAAACACAAATTTAACAAGAAATTGGTACTTAACATAATATTAACACTTAAAAATAACTAAGAGCATAATTAAAATGATAATAATATCAATAATAAAGCTTTAATCGAGAAGGTTCTCTTATTCAATAGTTCTAGTGTCATCTATCTAAGCTTACTTTTGACGATTTCAGAATTGCTTTAGATCGCACACCTTGCGCATAAGCGCGAAGTGCCATTAATAGAGCAATTAATCGCGCCTTTAACAACACTGGTTTAGTCCAATCGCTACTTCCCATATAGAATTGCACAATAACATTTGTAGGAGCAATATGCTCAATCCCTAAATTGACTTTACTTGAAATATAATCACACTTTCTTTTGTCAGTAAGCCAAAAATGTTAAACTTGTTAAAATTTTGTTTAGAGGTGAGCATCCACACTTGGCCCACTGGGATCAAGGGTGCCCGAAATTTTTTATTGTTCATTGTATATATACAAATAGATGTCTTATTTATTACATGTAATATTTAAAGCCCAAAATAGAGGCTTGTATTGTTTAAATCCCACTTTATTGAAACCCACGTAACGTTCATTAAATTACACAATAGTTAATTGAATGTGATCGACCTCTTTTTCTGTGTGCATGGTTGCTTTAGGCTATATTATAGTAAACTATTCAAGTCTCTTAATTTTAATTTCCTGCTCTTACAAACAACAAACTACAAAAAGTTTTAACTATTATCTCTATTAATGGCTATTAAACATTTTTCTTTAATATCTTGTTGCATATCTCATCTCCACACACATATATACATATATAGCAGTTAAATTATATATTGACAGTATAATTTAAGATTTTGCATCATAAAATGATCGAACAAGTCATTTCAATTATGAAGTTGAAAGGTGGAGCGACATCGGGGAACTTTTATCTGTTTACACTTTGTAAGGTTTGTATATTCGGTGGAGATATTAGTTTTTATCCTTTTTAACAAAATTAAACATATCAGATATAAAATTTTGACGCGGGGAATGAGCCTTCTAGCATGGCTCTTGGCTAAATTCTAAAACCCTTTGTAAGGTTTTAATATTTATTTTAATATTTCTCGTAGGGGCCTAAAAACAAAATCTACACCGGGCCTTGAAAAGTTTAGGACCGACCCTGGAGTTGACATGCTCGAATGCTTAAGTACTCAAATACGGCTCGAATACGGAGTGTCAAGCATATATCCGAATGTCGGACATAAAAAATCTGATAATTGAGGACAAGGTCATGTCGTATATTTGGACACGAATACGGAGACATGCGATAATAAATTAATAAAAAAGTATGTTAAGTAAGACATATTAACAATAAGTAACAATAAAACTTAGATCAAACATGATTTTTTAAGGTTTGCAATTAGGCATCTTTACTACTTTCTTCTCATTCTTGTTTCTTTCTTTTTTTCACATATTTATTTCAAATCGTAAGTTTGACTCTTATTTAATCTTTGAATTAGTCAAAAGTGACCACATTTTAGTCAAAGGAACTGACACGAAGTAAGTGTCGTGTCAGAGTGTACAAGTGTTTGACACAAGTATAAAATAATCGCAATAACATAGATGTTGATATATCACTCTTGGGTATAAAAGCCCGTAAGACTGATCCAACCCTTTGAGTAATATATGGACGCAAAACTTCAATTTTGCTATAAAACAGTAATAAAACCTATAATTTAAGATTTATAAAGTGGGAAAATGTTCTTTTACCTTCTTGTAGGCAACGGGTCGGATTGTACCTTCATGTAGGCTTTTCAACGGTTCGGATTTGGATAGATTTGACTAAAACTATATCCTTATCCATTAAAATTTGTTGAATTGGATTCTGATCAGATCGCTTTCGGAAAATTCATATCCAATCCGTTTGAATTTCGGATTATTGGATTGGACCTCCGGATCCTATTTAAATATTTTTAGATCAATAATATTTATTTAACACGATTTAATAATAAAATAAACCTAAGCTAAAAAAATTACTCCCTCCGTCCCGGTTTTATTGTCCACTATTACCTTTTTTTCACGTCCCAAAAAAATCGTCCACATTCTTAATTATGGTAACAAAAGGTGAATAAAAAGAAAAAAAATCAGAAGAATATTGTTATCATAGTTCTATATTATGGTAATTATTAATTTATTTTGCTTGATTGAATAAAACGTGAATTTTGATTGATGGACAAGATAAACGGGACAGAGGGAGTATATTATAGTCAAAGATGGTGTGAAAACTAACAATATTTGGAAATAGGTGAAAACTTTTGAGTTTAAAATAACCGTGAAAGAAATAAACAATATAATAATATAATTTGAGAAATATATAAAATTAATTATATATGTCAATCTCATAAATTAAAGTAGAGAAATTTGGTTAATTACGAATAAACGCTATTTATGAAAATTATTTCCAGAGACACATGATTGGCTCATTTGAATATGATAACATAATGGTGTGTATGATAGGATCCTTATCGGATCAGATTATTATCGGACCGGTTTTATTTTTATACGATCAAAATCCATCTATTAAGGCGCCAGTCGCACCGGATCGGACCTCTGGTCATTGACAAGCCTACCTTCTTGCATCGTGCTTCTTCTTGTTTAATGCGCTCCTGCAGGAAATTAAAGTTGATGGCATGTAATAAAAATGAAACTTTGTAATGGTGTAGGAATATTGATTTAGCAAGTATAAGTTAGTTTGTTGATGGGAACTTGAAGCATTTTTCTATTATTGGCCCATTACATGTTGTGCATCCAATATTTCGTATTGCCTAGTTGGACATATTTTTATTTGTTGAGGATAACAAAATTAAGCACTATTGAATTTTATTAAATTATCGAATTCATAATCAAGTTGAAACTTAGGAGCTTCTACTTTGACCTTATATATATACCTAATTTATGTGGTCTAATATAATTCAAAGTTTTCTCTTAATTGATTCTGCAATCTTATAGTGCAATTTAATGTCTTCCAAGTACATTACCATAGATAAACAAAGACTCATCCTTCTTAGCCCCAGCACATTAAGTTGTTATCACATGGCATATGGTATGTTTGCTCCTTTTTTTTACCCTTGTCATAAAAACATTTTCTTCCTTTTGACTCTTAAAATTCGAAATGTCTCATTTTCAATCTTTTTTTTAAATAGAGATGCTTGATTATCTAATTCAACCTAGAGATTTACTTTTTGGCTGTAAATTTATCAGTTTCAGTTTTGTTATTACAGTTATATAAATCGTATCAAATTGTTGTTGACATAAATGGAGTGCTTTGCATCTAAATACGAGGAGGGGAGGGGTGCTTTTTTCATAGTTTTGTCATTTGTTTGATTGTTTGATATGTTTGTTTTGACATTTTCAATTTTCTATTTGGTTTAAGAAAATGTGAACCAAACATCTGAGCAGCGCTGTGGTTGTGGCTTGATTGTACTCAAAGAATTGAATCTAATATTAGATTTTAATTGACATATGTTTTTGTTTAATCCTATGCAGGTTTCCTCTATCAAGGTTATTCGTAATAAGCAAAATGGCTTCTCAGAGGGTTATGGATTTGTAGAGTTCTTTACTCATGCTGCTGCTGAAAAGGTTTTGCAAACTTATGCTTGCATTCCTATGCCTAACGCCAATCAACCTTTCCGTCTGAACTGGGCTACATTTAGCATGGGTGACAAGCGCTCAAATAATGGTTCTGATCTTTCTATATTTGTAGGAGATTTAGCTTCGGATGTTACCGATACATTGTTGCACGAAACGTTTGCTAGCAAATACCCATCTGTTAAAGCTGCAAAAGTTGTCATTGATGCCAATACTGGCCGTTCAAAAGGATATGGTTTTGTAAGATTTGGAGATGATAGTGAGAGATCACAAGCCATGACTGAAATGAATGGTACATACTGTTCTACTAGGGCCATGCGGATTGGTGCTGCAACCCCCAGAAAATCTTCTGGTTACCAACAACAATATTCTTCGGAAGGTAAGTTGTTAACTCTCTGACTTTAAGTAGCTCAGTCTGTCTTGAAAGTTTATATATTCAGCCGCACTTGCAAAGTATCTATTTGCTGATAGGCTGTCAATAATTCATGTCCTTTGGAAGGGTGGGAAAATGTACAAGGGAGAAAATTAAGCTAGGATGAATTTTTTTGAGGCATTTCCGAGTACGAGGGAAATGAAGAACTGTCTTTATTTAATTATAAGCTTAAAATTAACTAATTTTAGAGGTATAATTATCATGTCAGTAAATGTAACGTTTGTGTGCTTTTTTCTGGTTCCTTGCAGAACACATTATTTAGGAAAGGCCTGTGTAATTTTTTTCTGCCTCAGTTGACGTGCAGAAAGGATAATTAGGGTCATAAAACATTTTTTTTCCGTTCATATTAGTGTTTACTAGACGATCACCAGTATGGCTCCTGAAAAACTTTTTCCTTGGCTTTCCAAAGTGAAACTAAATCGATCATTGAAGAACCAATGTTTAGATTTAGTGGTCACTGTCGGCACAAATTTATAGAAAATTAGCAAATGACATGTTTGTTTATTAGGCTCTGTGAGCTGTATGTGTTGCATATATTGAGTAATTGGTGATGTTTCCTATACATTATAAATTTTGCGTATTGTTTGCTTTATTTTTAGTTGTTTACTTTTTTATTTTTATATATTTAAATATAATCTATCGTATTACCTAGTATTGTTCTCAAATTAACTTAGAAATTGTATTTTTATGTAAATAGGATCATCTTGTATTTTTTACTAGAGCATTGATGTTAATAAATTCTTTTACACATCACATCGCCTGTATTTGTATACTTATTATATACTTGTACAATTATATGCTAATGGCACAATTATATGCTAATGGCAGCGACGTTCATGTTCAAAATTACCTCTACTTCGACGTTTTCACTCTTTTTTGGTACTTTTTTTACTTAATGCTCAAGTACTGCACATATGCATATCATATCACTAGATGCTCCTCTCAGTGTCACTTTTATTTTATCTATTAGATGCCTAAATATATATACTGCTTTGTTTTACAATCTGCTGATTGAATATATTGTAAAAGTTTTTGCGTTCCTAGATGTAAGCATTAAAGTAATCCTGTATCTAATTGCAGTTAGAAAGATATTATCTGAAGGGAAATATTATACCATGTAAGCCTTCTGCGAAGTGTGTTGAATGCATATTATATTAGAATTTTTCAGTTTCTTTCTCTCTGTTTATAGAACATAAATTTTCAGCTCTCGAGTATATAAAGCAACTACAACCTTGATAAATTTAAACATCGATTAAATAATTTTTTTTACTGGTATCAACTATAATAAGATGAATCGTCATTAATATTGATTAAATTAATAAAGTTTTTGGTCCTGATAAATAGTTTATGGAGGTTTTACTCTTGGGCTACAAAAATATTCTATGCACAGTTTCTATCGAGTAAATTTAAGTGTACCCCGACACTTCTTGTGGAAAGGTAGCATGGGTAGTAAATTTAATATCAGGTGCAGATAATATCTGAATAAGGTATCAATCCGGACTCCTTGAAATTATATCGTCCTTTGTATACGGCACTCGAATTGTTCAGACCTGATATGGTGAAGTACTGTTTAGTATGGTGGCAAAAATCTATTCTACAACCTTTACATGAAAGATAGGATATGTTATTATGCTTGTGATCTTATATTCTATTCATTTGAAGTAAATGTTATTTTTTGTCGCCCCCGAACTGCTGGTTGTGCACTACTTCTCTTTATCCTTTTGAATTAACTAATGTGTTTCTGCCTTGTTGATTGTATTCTTAAGGGGTGCAAAATGGTAGTGTTTGAAATAAGCGAAGCTTCTTTTCTTTTTCAGTTTTAGTCTGATAATAGAGCATGTTACACACGCTCCTTGATTGTACTATTCCAGCTTTTCCTTTTGGGTACAAATAAGTTAATTAGTAATGGTTAAAAATGTTGTGTGTAGTTCCAGATCTTCATCTGATAGCAAATAGCGTTTTAATGCAAACATTTTTAGTAATGCTTGAACACTGTTTAACTTAATTTTTAATAATCTAACTATGGCTCTTCTAGGCGGATATGTTTCCAATGGAGAAGGTGATGGAGATTCTACCAATACAACAGTTAGTTCTCTGCCTTCTTAGCGAAAACATATAAATAAGTAAACCCTGCCCCTTTATTTCTCTTATCTAATAAACAAGTATATGTAGATATTTGTTGGAGGGCTTGATGCAAATGTCAGTGATGAAGACCTCAGGCAATCTTTCTCCCAGTACGGAGAGATTGTCTCGGTAAAAATACCAGTTGGGAAAGGATGTGGCTTTGTTCAATTTGCTAAGAGGTGCTGCTGGATAGCTAATTAAATTGTTCTATATATGTCATAGATTCAGTGGTATCCCGTGTGATAGCCATTTGATACATTTAATGATAAATATTTGATAGGGTTAAGTATCAAATTCCACTATATAACTAGCGAAATATCAAATTTACAACCGATTAATTCGGGGTCTCAAATTGGCCATTTTTCATAAAAAATGTTAATTTTGGGTGATAAATTTGAGATGTCTTTACCTTGTGACCGACTTGAAAAGTGGCCAATTTGAGACTCACCTACTTCAAAGTGGCCAATTTGAGACCCCAAATTTGTCGGTGGTAAATTTGAAACTTTGCTAATTATATAGTGGTCAATTTGATAATTAACTCTTATTTGATATATATGTACTTTCTATATGACTTTCAAACAATATTATGGTTTAACAAACCCATATTGGCAGAAATAACGCTGAGGAGGCACTGCAAAATTTAAATGGCACCGCGATAGGGAAGCAGACAGTTCGTCTTTCTTGGGGTCGCAACCCAGCAAACAAGCAGGTTCTTTTTTTAGTAGAGTACTGCCATATATAGTCTGTGTTTATCTGTATTCCAAGTTCCGATGACACAAATATGTGTCTTTTAATGCTGCTCTTCTCCCTTTACATATTTTAATGTTTAGGGTGTTAATCTGCTACCAACAGTAGAACTGGGTGTCTTATAATGATGCTGCCCCTTCTCCCTTTACATATTTTTAATGTTCTTACTTGCACCTCCTTGCGTCCTTTCTGTTCTCATAAGCACTTTTACTTATTGGTATAAATATTTGAAGCTAACTAAAAGCCAAGACGTCTATTGTCATATGTGCTGTCCTAAATCCAGCTTATTTGTCTTACTTGATAAATTTGGGTGTTGTAGTTTCGAGCCGAGTATGGCAACCAGTGGACAGGTGCATACTATGGGGGGCAACTGTATGATGGATATGGATATGCAATGCCAGCTCATGATCCAAGAATGTATGCTGCTGCAGCATATGGTGCGTCGTATCCCATGTACGGCACTCACCAACAAGTAAGCTGAATATCCGGCTAAAAAAAGTCCAGTTAGATGAGTATCACACGCTGAAATGGGCATAATTGTTCCAATTTCTGTAGTTCCGTTGTGTGTAGAACTTATATAATTCCCTCCAAATGTGAGTGGAACTGAATTTTGACTGCTTCAGCTAGTTGTAGGAATTTAATGACACGCATTTGCTAGAAGTGTGGGGATTTAACGTGAAACTTCCTGATTGGAATAAAATTCTCGGTGCTATGCTGAATGATCACGATAACTGTACGAAAAAGTGTGTTGCTTTTTGATGACTGCTTAGTTGGAATTTATTGATCATCCACACAGGCACACACATCACGAGAACTGTGTGTGTTAGATATTTACAAGTTTGAATTGGATCAAATTTTCAGAAATGTAGTCGGGCGGATGTCAAGATCCTTAAAAGTAAGGACATAAAGGAACTATCTAGCTATCTAGCATGAAATTTACAAAGTTTGATCCAAACTCAAAGACTTTTAACGAGAAGCTTTAATGCTAGAGAAGGGGCAAGTTTTAGAGAATAAGAGTTGTATTGATGTAAAATGAAAGGTGTTTTTTTTTATTAAAAAGTACTAATTACAAAGGAATATCGATAAAGTGGAGCTTAAGGTTTTCGACGACAATCCAACTTTTAAATTTTTGGGACTTTCGACCCCTTTGTTTCATTTCTAAAATAAAGTGGTTATTTTGACACAGGATTTGCAGATAAAGCCGGAAAAAAGTCGTAAGATTGTTGTCTTGAGGCCTTTCAGTTGGAGATGAGAATTTGCTTCGAGGATTTGCTAATTGTCACCATCAAATGTGATGCTAAAGTTTTTTCAAGTCAGGTCGTTAATTTAGGGAAATGCGAACTCCAAATCACATTTTTTGTTTCCAGAGTTTTTCGAATTCCACGGGAGGAGAATCTATGATTATGCCTCCTGAGTCAGAACTTGTCGTTTTAATGCGGTTTATCTTGGTTCACGTGATTTACAGGCTATTACGTGAGCCCGCATGATTTATTCGGTGCGCACCCGAAGGTTAGCAGCTGCGGGTTACCTACGATAAAAAAAACGATATGTGAATAAAACGATAAATAAGGTGCATATAGTAATACAACACCTATATTATGACAACGAACAATTTATCGGGGTTTTGCAAAAATACCCAGATTGCAAAAAGTATTTTTGAAAAATACGTTGCAATCTTATACATAACATTTGTACTTTTATATGCAACATGAAATGTAATATTTGCAATCTCATATGTAGTTTCAAGCAATCTTCTCTACACCCACATGTGTAACTTTAACCGTATTTTTATAAATAAGTTAAAAAATATGAATATTTTTGATAAATTCCCTTATCCCCGTTTGAATACATGATTTTCATTTCTAATCCTAAATTTGATCAAATCATGTTTTTGGTAGGTTTTGGATTTGGAATTTGTTTGAATCCAACACACTTAAAAGAACAAGTTTAAAAATTACAATTTGAAATACTAACAAAATACATGTCATTTCAAATGAAAATTTCCTGAGATTTTTGTTTACGAATTTTTTTCAGATAAATTTCCGAGATTTTTTTTCACAAAAAAATTTTCCCGAGAAACTTTTCTCGGGGATTTTTTCCCAATAACTTTATAGCGAAAAAATTCTTGCAGAGAAATTTTTCTCAGGAACTTTTTTTTCCGTGAATTTTTTTCGGGAATTTTTTTTCCCGAAAATTGTTTCTCAAGAAATTTTTCTCTAGATCTTTTACTCGGAATTTTTTTCCCGATAATTTTTTCTTGAGAATATTTTCCATGTATTTTTTCAGGGGAAATTCTTTCCCGATAATTTTTTCTCGAGAACGTTTTTTGAAAATATATTCTCGAAAAACTTTTTCTTGAGAACTTCTTCTCGAGATATTTTTCCCGAGAATTTTTTCGTGGGAATTTTTTTTCCGAGAAAAAGTTCCCGGAAAAATTTTCTAGAATGAAAAATTTCGTGGGAAATTTTTTCGGGAATTTTTTCACCGAGAAGTTTTTTAGGAATTTTTTTTCAAGAATTATATTTCGGTAATTTTTTTTAAATATATATTTAAAATTAATATTTCATATATCCGAAAAAATATAAAAAATAATAATCTAATTTTAAAAAAATCCTAAAAATAAAGTTTTTTTTATCGTAGGTAACCCGCAGCCGCTACCCTTCGGGTGCGCACTGGGTAAACCCTACGGGTTCACGTAATAGCCTGCAAACCACGTGAACCAAGGTAAACCGCATTTAAGCGACAGGCTCTGGCTCAGGAGGCATAATCATAAATTCTCCTCCCGTGGGATTCAAACCTGTGACCAAGAGGTTAGTTTTCCTCTTTTTAACCAACTGAGCCAACCCTTGCGGGCCTAAAAATAAAGTTTTGAATTCAATTTTGTTAGGTAATGAATACAACACAGGGGAAGTGAATGTGTTTTGGATATTTTGAAAGTTTTTTGAATGTTTGTTACTTGGTGAACAAAACAGATTAGAAATGCAGTAATATTATGTTAATTGAAATAAAACAGTGTAAATAATATTTCAAAACTCGCTTAATTTTGTATTAAAATCAATCTAGTGTTTTGCTACAAATCCTGTGTTCTTTGTAAGTAAAGAACTCAGCTTCTTCCTTGAGAGAGTTACAAGAAAAACTATATCTGTTTGATACTTCTTAAAAGCAAAGGACGAGTGTTTACTTTATAGATTAGTAAACACATGTTTACACAATATGCAATAAGATGTACTAAACCCTACTTTAAGTTATCTCTAAAGTTTTCCATTTCTGGCTTAGTGAATCCTTGCATATCTTGTAGATCTGTGACTTTCCTTTGTCAGTTAATCTTGACCTTTGATCTTGTACTTTTCAAGCTGCTTTTGTAGACTTTTCAATTTAAGTGATTAGATCGTTTGTTGATTGATAATCTTGAATATTTAACTTCTCTGCATTCTGTACTTGAGCTTCATGTCGAGATCTCCAGTTATTATAGAGAACTGACATCTCGATAAGTATAATGAGATCTCTTAGTTATCTACAAGTGTTTTGACTTGTCGAGGTCTCCGAATTCTCTATAAGTAAATTTGGCTTGTCGAGGTCTCTGAGTTCTCGATAGGTAACTTTGACTTGTCGAGATCTCTAAGTTCTCTATAAGTGAACTTGGCTTGTCGAGGTTTCCAAATCTCTACATGAAGAAATAACTTGTCGATATCTCTAATCTTTACATCTTCATTTTGACTTGTCGATATCTCTGAGTTCTCTAATGCAGAAATGACTTGTCGATATCTCAGAGATCTCTATAAACATTTTGACTTGTAGATATCTCTGAGATCTCTAATGATAATTTGACTTGTCGATATCTCCAATCTTCATATCTTCATTTGGCTTGTCGATATCTCTAAGACTTCTCTATAAGCTGTTTTGGACTTCTCGATAAGTCATCTGGAGTTCTCGAATGACTTCTCTATATGAATTGATTTGTGACTTGTAGATATCTTGTCTTAAAACATTTTTCCTAAAACAGGTTTATTCAACTCCAAGTTTCTTCACAATTTCTCTGAGTCATGATCTTCATGATCTTCTTCCAGAGTTTATACTTAGGCTTGAGACTATTTACAGAAAAATACTCCAGTCTAATCTTTGACATTTTTACAGACTCAAGTAATACAGTACATAATACAAATTTAGATTATCATGCAACTAATTCTTAAGGCTGTCAATTTGACTTTGTATTTTTATGATACATGCATGTCTTGCACAACAAATTTTCTGAGTTTTTTTTAATCGTAAGGAACCCGCAGTCGCTACCCTTCGGGTGCGCACTGGGTAAACCCCACAGGTTCACACTATATCCTGTAAACCACGTGAACCAAGGTAAACTGCATTTAAGTGACAAGCTCTGGCTCATGAGGCATAGTCATAAATTCTCCTCCCATGGTATTCGAACTTGTGACCAAGAGAATAATTATCCTCTCTTTAACCAACTGAGTCAACCCTTGTGGGTTCAATTTGATGAGTTTCCAAACAAAAGATTTGGAATTGAAAGTCTGGATTTCAAATTTTAGAATTGAAATTTTGGATTAGATATGAAATTAATATTTTCAAACGCCACCTTAATTTATTTATATTGATTGAATAAAATATAAATTTTAGTTGATGGATAAAACTAGACAGAAGGAGTATATAAAATTCAATCAAATTTTAGCTAATTTGGCTACTCAAGATCAAGGAGGATATTAGGGAACAAGAAATATTTGTTTGTATTCTCTCGGTGCTAACTATAAGAGTATCTTTAACCCACCACTTCCCTTACATGTATACCACTTCCCTTACCTGTATTTTTGCCACATGTGTGCAGTTATAGGGAATGAATCAAAATTTAAGCATTTCAACCCAAAGTCCCTTAGAGAGAAACTCAACCCCATATTTACGGAACTAATTTTGCTCCCTAATTTTTTCCTCCATTTTACTAATAAAATATAATATATTATCTCTACCACCCTCCAAATTTATTATTAAAGTAATATTTTATCAATCTAGGTAAAAATTATAGGTAACACCATTAAAATGAAATATCCTTTTGATTCCTTATATTTTTTTAGAATAATATTTTGATATATTTTAGGAAATTAAAATAAGTAACGCAATGGAATTGTTCTAACTCTTGTGTATATTCTCTCTCCCTTAAATCAAAGTAAGTAACATAGATGTATGTAGAGGGCAAAATAACTAATTTGTCCGTCAACTCAAAATGACTTGATTTGTGACTTGTAGATATCTTGACTTAGAATATTTGTAACAGCCCACACTTCCGGACTATTAATTCTAAACCAAAACTAAAATAAAATACAATTACTAATCCAAAATTCAATTGCAAAGATTACAATACGAACACACAGCTAAAAACGGAAGTCCAAAAGCCAATCCGCTCTAATCCTAAGATCCTCGAACACCAATGTTGTCTAACTCGAAATCTTAGACGAAATCTGAAATACTAAAAGGGATGAGCTACAAAGCTCAGCAAGTACAAATTGACTAACTCTTTAACGAAAAACAATGGGGTTTTAATAAAAAGTTTTTTCCCAAAACAATAACGATTTTGCAAAACAATTTCTAAAAATAGATCCAACCCATAGTTTTATATTTCAAAATTCAGAATTTAAAACATAGCATAATTTATAACAGAGTAAACATGACGAAATAGAACAAAATGATAATTCTTATAAATATCACAGTCTTGATCTACGACCACACTTTACCCGTAGCTGGCGTCTTATTATTATTCTTATTTACCACACTTTGCCAGTAGTCGGCATCTAAAGTTCAATAATTACGCGCACTTAATAAGTATCTAAAGTTGCACACCCGTGCACCTACTAAGGGTATCTAAGTCTAATTCCGAAACTATAGCGTAAATTATGAACGGGTTTGAAAACATAAAGACTGAGTTTCAAAAGATTCTCGTATGTTATTTCTTATACAGTTTGAAATAGAATTCTTATATCCTATACGAAATTTGAAAATTAGATTATCAAAACTTTTCCGAAAATAAAAGTAAGTCAAAAAGTAATTACCACAAAACCGGACCATATCTGAATATAGCCTTTTTGACTATCTAAACTACGTTATCTTGAAAAATACGAAAGACGAAAGTTGTAGAGAACGAAAAGAGCTTTCCGAAAAGTCCAGGATCAACAAATTCTGACTTACGAAGAATTTTATACAAATTTTACAAAACTGCTGATTTTTATGAGAAAAAGACCTACGAATTTTATGAATAAAAACGATGAAGACGAATATGGTATATTTATAACGATATAAAACCCTATATCTTAACCTACAAGTTCTAGATATTAAAATCTGATCCAAATTTTAGGCCCACTAGTCTAATTCAATTTTAAAATCCCAATCTTTATCCAATTTTTTTTTTATTCTATTATTATATTTTCAATCTAATTTTAAAAATTACGGGATATTACAACATTTTTCCTAAAATAGGTTTATTTAACTTCAAGCTTCTTTATAATTTCTCTGAGGCATGATCTTCTTCCAGAGTTTATTCTTAGGCTTGAGACTGTTTACAGAAAAATACTCCAGTCTAATCTTTGACATTTTTACAGACTCAAGTAATACAATACATAATACAAATTTAGATTATCATGCAACTAATTCTTAAGGTTGTCAATTTGACTTAGTCTTGTTATGATACAGGCATGTCTTGTACAATAAATTTTCTGAGTTTTTTTTAATCGTAAGGAACCCGCAGTCGCTACCCTTCGGGCGCGCACTGGGTAAACCCCACGGGTTCACGCTATATCCTGCAAACCACGTGAACCAAGGTAAACTGTATTTAAGCGACAAGCTCTGGCTCAGGAGGCATAATCATAAATTCTCCTCCCATGGTATTCGAACTTGTGACCATGAGAATAGTTATCCTCTCTTTAACCAACTGAGTCAACCCTTGCGGGCTCAATTTGCTGAGTTTCCAAACAAAAGATTTGGAATTGAAAGTCTGGATTTCAAATTTTAGAATTGAAATTTTGGATTAGATATGAAATTAATATTTTCAAACGCCACCTTAATTTATTTATATTGATTGAATAAAATGTAAATTTTAGTTGAGGGATAAAACTAGACATAAGGAGTATATAAAATTCAATCAAATTTTAGCTAATTTGGCTACTCAAGATCAAGGAGGATATTAGGGAACAAGAAATATTTGTTTGTATTCTCTCGGTGCTAAATATAATAGTATCTTTAACCCACCACTTCCCTTACGTGTATACCACTTCCCTTACCTGTATTTTTGCCACATGTATACCACTTCCCTTACATGTATACCTTTTCCCTTACCTGTATTTTTGCCACATGTGTCTAGTTATAGGGAATGGATCAAAATTGAAGCATTTCAACCCAAAGTCCCTTAGAGAGAAACTCAACCCCATATTTACGGAACTAATTCTGCTCCCTAATTTTTTCCTCCATTTTACTAATAAAATATAATATATTATCTCTACCACCCTCCAAATTTATTATTAAAGTAATATTTTATCAATATAGGTAAAAATTATAGGTAACGCCATTGAAATGAAATATCCTTTTGATTCCTTATATTTTTTGAGAATAATATTTTGATATATTTTAGGAAATTAAACTAAGTAACGCGCTGGAATTGTTCTAACTTTTGTGTATATTCTCTCTTTTAAATCAAAGTAAGTAACATAGATGTATGTAGAGGGCAAAATAACTAATTTGTCCGTCAACTCAAAATTACTTGATTTGTGACTTGTAGATATCTTGACTTAGAATATTTGTAATAGCCCACACTTCCGGACTATTAATTCTAAACCAAAACTAAAATAAAATACAATTACTAATCCAAAATTCAATTGCAAAGATTACAATACGAACACGCAGCTAAAACGGAAGTCCAAAAGCCAATCCGCTCTAATCCTAAGATCCTCGAACACCAATATTGTCTAACTGGAAATCTTAGACGAAATCTGAAATATTAAAAGGGATGAGCTACAAAGCTCAGCAAGTACAAATTGACTAACTCTTTAACGGGAAAATAATGGGGTTTTAATAAAACGTTTTTTCTCAAAATAATAATGATTTTGCAAAACAATTTCTAAAAATAGATCCAACCCACATTTTTATATTTCAAAATTCGGAATTTAAAACAGAGTAAAACAGAACAAAATAGAACCAAACGATAATTCTTATAAATACCACAGTTTTGATCTACGACCACACTTTGCCCGTAGCTGGCGTCTTATTATTATTCTTATTTACCACACTTTGCCAGTAGTCGGCATCTAAAGTTCAATAATTACGCGCACTTAATAAGTATCTAAAGTTGCACACCCGTGCACCTACTAAGGGTATCTAAGGCTAATTCCGAAACTATAGCGTAAATTACGAACGGGTTTGAAAACGTAGAGACTGAGTTTCAAAAGATTCTCGTATCTTGTTTCTTATACAGTTTGAAATAGAATTCTTATATCTTATACGAAATTTGAAAATTAGATTATCAAAACTCTTCCGAAAATAAAAGTAAGTCAAAAGGTAATTACCTCAAAACCAGACCATATCTGAATATAGCCTTTTTAACCATTTAAACTACGTTATCTTGAAAAATACGAAACACAAAATTTGTAGAGAACGAAAAGAGCTTTCCGAAAAGTCCAGGATCAACGAATTCCGACTTACGATAAATTTTATAAAAATTTTACAAAACTGCTAATTTTTATGAGAAAAAGACCTACGAATTTTATGAATAAAAATTATGAAGACGAATATGGTGTATTTATAACGATATAAAACCCTATATCTTAACCTACAAGTTATAGATATTAAAATCTGATCCAAATTTTAGGCCCACTAGTCTAATTCAATTTTAAAATCCCAATCTTTATCCAATTTTATTTTTTTTATTCTATTATTATATTTTCAAGCTAATTTTAAAAATTACGGGTAATTACAACATTTTTCCTAAAATAGGTTTATTCAACTCCAAGCTTCTTCATAATTTCTCTGAGGCATGATCTTCTTCCAGAGTTTATTCTTAGGCTTGAGACTGTTTACAGAAAAATACTCCAGTCTAATCTTTGACATTTTTACAGACTCAAGTAATACAGTAAATAATATAAATTTAGATTATCATGCAACTAATTTTTAAGGCTGTCAATTTGACTTAGTCTTGTTATGATACAAGCATGTCTTGCACAACAAATTTCCTGAGTTTTTTTTATCGTAAGGAACCCGCAGTCGCTACCCTTCGGGTGCGCACATGGTAAACCCCACGAGTTCACGCTATATCCTGCAAACCACGTGAACCAAGGTAAACTGCATTTAAGCGACAAACTATGGCTCAGGAGGCATAATCATAAATTCTCCTCCCATGGTATTCGAACTTGTGACCAAGAGAATAGTTATCCTCTCTTTAACCAACTGAGTCAACCCTTGCGGGCTCAATTTGCTGAGTTTCCAAACAAAAGATTTGGAATTGAAAGTCTGGATTTCAAATATTAGAATTGAAATTTTGGATTAGATATGAAATTAATATTTTCAAACGCCACCTGAATTTATTTATATAGATTGAATAAAATGTAAATTTTAGTTGATGGATAAAACTAGACAGAAGGAGTATATAAAATTCAATCAAATTTTAGCTAATTTGGATACTCAAGATCAAGGATGATATTAGGGAACAAGAAATATTAGTTTGTATTCTCTCGGTGCTAACTATAAGAGTATCTTTAACCCACCACTTCCCTTACCTGTATACCACTTCCCTTACCTGGACTTTTGCCACATGTGTGTAGTTATAGGGAATGGATCAAAATTGAAGCATTTCAACCCAAAGTCCCTTAGAGAGAAACTCAACCCCATATTTACGGAACTAATTCTGCTCCCTAATTTTTTCCTCCATTTTATTAATAAAATATAATATATTATCTCTACCACCCTCCAAATTTATTATTAAAGTAATATTTTATCAATATAGGTAAAAATTATAGGTAACACCACTGAAATGAAATATCCTTTTGATTCCTTATATTTTTTTAGAATAATATTTTGATATATTTTAGGAAATTAAAATAAGTAACGCACTGGAATTGTTCTAACTCTTGTGTATATTCTCTCTCCCTTAAATCAAAGTAAATAACATAGATGTATGTAGAGGGAAAAATAACTAATTTGTCCGTCAACTCAAAGACTTGATTTGTGACTTGTAGATATCTTGACTTAGAATATTTGTAACAATCCACACTTCCGGACTATTAATTCTAAACCAAAACTAAAATAAAATACAATTACTAATCCAAAATTCAATTGCAAAGATTACAATACGAACACGCAGCTAAAAACGGAAGTCCAAAAGCCAATCCGCTCCAATCCTAAGATCCTCGAACACCAATATTGTCTAACTCGAAATCTTAGACGAAATCTGAAATATTAAAAGAGATGAGCTACAAAGCTCAGCAAGTAGAAATTGACTAACTCTTTAATGGAAAAATAATGGGGTTTTAATAAAACGTTTTTTCTCAAAACAATAACGATTTTGTAAAACAATTTCTAAAAATATATCCAACCCATAGTTTTATATTTCAAAATTCAGAATTTAAAACAGAGCATAATTTATAACAGAGTAAAACAGAACAAAATAGAACAAAACGATAATTCTTATAAATACCACAGTCTTGATCTACGACCATACTTTGCCCGTAGCTGGCGTCTGATTATTATTCTTATATACCACACTTTGCCAGTAGTCGGCATCTAAAGTTCAATAATTACGCGCACTTAATAAGTATCTAAAGTTGCACACCCGTGCGCCTACTAAGGGTATCCAAGGCTAGTTCCGAAACTATTGCGTAAATTATGAACGGGTTTTAAAACGTAGAGACTGAGTTTCAAAAGATTCTCGTATCTTATTTCTTACACAGTTTGAAATAGAATTATTATATCTTATACGAAATTTGAAAATTAGATTATCAATTTTTTTCCGAAAATAAAAATAAGTCAAAAAGTAATTACCACAAAACCGGACCATATCTGAATATAGCCTTTTTGACCATCTAAACTATGTTGTCTTGAAAAATACAAAACACGAAAGTTGTAGAGAACGAAAAGAGCTTTCCGAAAAGTCCAGGATCAACGAATTCTGACTTAAGATGAATTTTATAAAAGTTTTACAAAACTGCTGATTTTTATGAGAAAAAGACCTACGAATTTTATGAATAAAAACGATGAAGACGAATATGGTGTATTTATAACGATACAAAACCCTATATCTTAACTTACAAGTTATAGATATTAAAATCTGATCCAAATTTTAGGCCCATTAGTCCAATTCAATTTTAAAATCCCAATCTTTATCCAATTTTAATTTTTTTATTCTATTATTATATTTTCAATCTAATTTTAAAAATTACGGGATATTACAACATTTTTCCTAAAATAGGATTATTCAACTCTAAACTTCTTCATAATTTCTCTGAGGCATGATCTTCTTCCAGAGTTTATTCTTAGGCTTGAGACTGTTTATAGAAAAATACTCAAGTCTAATCTTTGACATTTTTACAGACTCAAGTAATACAATACATAATACAAATTTAAATTATCATGCAACTAATTTTTAAGGGTGTCAATTTGACTTTGTCTTATTATGATACAGACATATCTTGCACAACAAATTTTCTGAGATTTTTTTAATCGTAAGGAACCCGTAGTCGCTACCCTTCGGGCGCGCACTGGGTAAACCCCACGGGTTCATGCTATATCCTGCAAACCACGTGAACCAAGGTAAACTGTATTTAAGCGACATGCTCTGGCTCAGGAGGTATAATCATAAATTCTCCTCCCATGGTATTCGAACCTGTGACCAAGAGAATAGTTATCCTCTCTTTAACCAACTGAGTCAACCCTTGCGGGCTCAATTTGCTGAGTTTCCAAACAAAAGATTTGGAATTGAAAGTCTGGATTTCAAATTTTAGAATTGAAATTTTGGATTAGATATGAAATTAATATTTTCAAACGCCACCTTAATTTATTTATATTGATTGAATAAAATGTAAATTTTAGTTAATGGATAAAACTAGACAGAAGGAGTATATAAAATTCAATCAAATTTTAGCTAATTTGGCTACTCAAGATCAAGGAGGATATTAGGGAATAAAAAATATTTGTTTGTATTCTCTCGGTGCTAACTATAAGAGTATCTTTAACCCACCACATCCCTTACCCGTATACCACTTCCCTTACCTGTATTTTTGCCACATGTGTCCAGTTATAGGGAATGGATCAAAATTGAAGCATTTCAACCCAAAGTCCCTTAGAGAGAAACTCAACCCCATATTTACAGAACTAATTTTGCTCCCTAATTTTTTACTCCATTTTACTAATAAAATATAATATATTATCTCTACCACCCTCCAAATTTATTATTAAAGTAATATTTTATCAATATAGGTAAAAATTATAGGTAACACCATTGAAATGAAATATCCTTTTGATTCCTTATATTTTTTGAGAATAATATTTTGATATATTTTAGGAAATTAAAATAAGTAACGCACTGGAATTGTTCTAACTCTTGTGTATATTCTCTCTCCCTTAAATCAAAGTAAATAACATAAATGTATGTAGAGGGAAAAATAACTAATTTGTCCATCAACTCAAAATGACTTGATTTGTGACTTGTAGATATCTTGACTTAGAATATTTGTAACAGCGCACACTTCCGGACTATTAATTCTAAACCAAAACTAAAATAAAATACAATTACTAATCCAAAATTCAATTGCAAAGATTACAATACGAACACGCAGCTAAAAACGAAAGTCCAAAAGCCAATCCGCTCCAATCCTAAGATCCTCGAACGCCAATGTTGTCTAACTCGAAATCTTAGATAAAATCTGAAATATTAAAAGGGATGAGCTACAAAGCTCAGCAAGTAGAAATTGACTAACTCTTTAACGGAAAAACAATGGGGTTTTAATAAAACGTTTTTTCTCAAAACAATAACGATTTTGTAAAACAATTTCTAAAAATAGATCCAACCCATAGTTTTATAGTTCAAAATTCAGAATTTAAAACAGAGCATAATTTATACCAGAGTAAAACATAACGAAATAGAACAAAACGATAATTCTTATAAATACCACAGTCTTGATCTACGACCACACTTTGCCCGTAGCTGGCGTCTTATTATTATTCTTATTTACCACACTTTGCCAGTAGTCGGCATCTAAAGTTCAATAATTACGCGTACTTAATAAGTATCTAAAGTTGCACACCCGTGCGCCTACTAAGGGTATCTAAGGCTTGTTCCGAAACTATAGCGTAAATTACGAACGAGTTTGAAAACGTAGAGACTGAGTTTCAAAAGATTCTCGTATCTTATTTCTTATACAGTTTGAAATAAAATTCTTATATCTTATACGAAATTTGAAAATTAGATTATCAAAACTCTTCCGAAAATAAAAGTAAGTCAAAAGGTAATTACCTCAAAACCAGACCATATATGAATATAGCCTTTTTAACCATCTAAACTACGTTATCTTGAAAAATACGAAACACGAAAGTTGTAGAGAACAAAAAAGAGCTTTCCGAAAAGTCCAGGATCAACGAATTCTGACTTACGATGAATTTTATACAAATTTTACAAAACTGCTGATTTTTATGAGAAAAAGACCTACGAATTTTATGAATAAAAACGATGAAGATGAATATGGTGTATTTATAACGATATAAAATCCTATATCTTAACCTACAAGTTATAGATATTAAAATCTGATCCAAATTTTAGGCCCACTAGTCTAATTCAATTTTAAAATCCCAATCTTTATCCAATTTTAATTTTTTTTATTCTATTATTATATTTTCAATCTAATTTTAAAAATTACGGGATATTACAACATTTTTCCTATAATAGGTTTATTCAACTCCAAGCTTCTTCATAATTTCTCTGAGGTATGATCTTCTTCCAGAGTTTATTCTTAGGCTTGAGACTGTTTACAGAAAAATACTCCAGTCTAATCTTTGACAATTTTACAGACTCAAGTAATATAATACAAAATACAAATTTAGATTATCATGCATCTAATACTCAGGCCTGTCAATTTGACTTAATCTTGTTATGATACATGCATATCTTGCACAACAATCTCCCCCAATTTGTGAGAAGATTGCTTATCACAAATTCATGTCTGGTAACAAGACTAACCCCAAGTTACACTGAAATAATAAATATTACATAAAAATTGACAGAGATACAAGTATAACTTTTATACATTAATTGATTGCATGAGTTTGACAGGTACATTCATTACATGAAATCCTCATAGCATGGTTCCTTTCTAATAAGGTCTTTAAGATTTACTAGCACTTAAAGTTCTTCTATGATTTCAGTACCTCTTAGAGCTTCCACAAACTTGAGCCACTCATCTAATGAATAACCATTCAGGTAACCAGCTCTAAATCTTGAAATCTGCCAACCTTTATATTCAGAAAGTTCCCATCCTTAGAAAGTCTGCTTATCCTCTTTTCCTTGAGGTCATTTGATCTTTGTTCAAGCCTTGCAAGTTCTTCTGCATACTTTCTATCGGTTTCTTCCTTTTAAGCCTTTGCTCTTGCATTTCTTTCATCCCTTTCTCTCACCTATACATATTATACAACCTTCCAAGCCGTTATAATAGTGTCCTTATCTCTAATCAAGCTGATCACTCTTTTGATATATGTGGTTGAAAGTGTATCCATTAGGGTACTGTCAAGTAGTGTGAATGTGCCATCATCATAATATATCCTGATTTCTGTATAGGATACAACCTAAACTTTGACTATTTCTTCAGCTAACTATTGAAAGTACTCATCATATGTGATGCACCAATTTAGAGGCATACAATCAGATTGATCAATACAGATGCAAATAGCCCTTTCAGTAACTTGCAATTTTTTAGTTTTCTTCCAACATATTTGAAGTAAAGTTTGGTTGGTGGCTTGAATGAGGGTAAATTTGTGATTTTCTTCAATGTAAATCGGCTAGATGTGATTGGTATTTTAAGTAGAGTGTTTGCAGTTGTCTTGTACAAGAATTTGGGCTTAGAGGTCAGAGGTAGATTAGTGTTTGAGCTTGTAGGTTTAGTGGTTTGCGCAAGTTGGATTTGGATTAACTAGACATTTTTCTTGGTTCCTGAATCATCCTTCTTCTTCTTCCTTCTTTTCTCATCACCTCTTTTCTTATCATCTCCCTTCTTCTCATCTTGCTTCTTTTCTTTGCTACCAGTTGCTCTAGAGGATTGACTTGGATTTGAGCCAGAAGGTTTTTGATCATCTTTCTTCTGCTCATCATCATCCAAGTCATCCTTATTGAATTGTGTTTTGGGCAACTTGGCTTCAGGATCTCTCAAATATCTCCCCAAAATCCTTATCATCTCTACATCTTCATCAGTCTTGTTCTTTTTGATCTTCAATCCAGTTTCCAAAGTCATTATAAACTTTTTGTGTGCCATGACACAATGTCTGGGAACACGAAAGTTCTTGAGTTCCTTGGTGGTTGGACATATATATGCCACTCCCTTGCTTGACTGGAGATATGCTTCTGGAAAAGCACCTTCTTGAGCTTTTTGTAATTCCTAAAGCAAGAGAGTGTCTTCACTGATTATTCTGTTGACTTTTTTAATGAAGATATCCAATTCAGATGCCCTCCTTGATGTAAGAAAATTAAGGGACACCTGCATGCATCTGTCTACACTTGAGTCATTGATATTTATCACAACTCTCTTTTCCTGAAATTACCCTTGGTTACCAAAATCACCCTTATGAAATTCATGTTCTTGTTCAAAGCCCTCTTGTAGGTGATGAAGTTGTTGTTGAGAGAAGCCCTGAGAGCCTTTAACAAATCTTCAAATTTTTTGCTCGGACTAGGTCTCTCAGCTGCTTTTATAAGCCTCTCCATTCCAACATCAACATCTTGAGATTTGCCTTTATTAGCAGCTTGAACATATTAAGATGTTTGTGATGATCTTAGTAGCCTAGCCTAAATCTCCCCCTTAGGCTTGTTAGCGGCCAGGATAAGAGGTGTAGGGATTTCAGGCCTCACAGCTTCTGGAAGTGCAGGCAGTGGAACGTTGAGTGCACCCATGATGGCTACCAATGAGACTAAATTCTGCATTTGGAGATGCTTATGGGAGTCCATCAAGGTTTGAATATCAGCCTATTGACTTTGAACCATGGCTGTGAGTTGTGATACTTGAGTTGTTAGAGACTCATTGGCTGACTATAAGGTATAAATTTGAGATTGAAGAGCCTGGATTTGGAAGTTGGTTGATGTTGATATAGGTTGTTGATAGATTGAAGATGTGGAAGTGCTAAATGTTGCTTGAACAGCCTCCTTGATTCCTTCCATCAGAAGAGCAGATGGCTCATATCTACTTTGATGAAGTTGATTCAACTTGAGTCTAGTGTCATTTGAGTTTGTAATGTGTTGTTGAACCACCTTATTTAAAGCCACAAAGGATTATCTTAAATTTTTTATGTTTGCATCAACTATAGTTAGATCAAATCTTGCCATCTGTTCTGCAAAGGTTTTGAATCCTGATTTGATCTCAACTTGTGAAGGAAAAATCTCATCCATCTTCTCCCTCACCAACTTGCTGATTTTATCTTGATGACTAGTCAAAGTTAATTATAGTGCTTTACCAAAGAGGTGAAAAGCCTTGATTTGAGCTTTATAGACTTCATTGACTACATCATAGACTTCTTGTGGAGTTAAAGATTTTGCATTGCTCCCAAGAATGGTCAAGTACTCCTCCCTGAATCTTGCTAGTACTTCATCCATCTCTAGACTAAATTCTTTGTCCAGCCAGGCATCATAATTTCCATCTTGTTCAGCTTCATTGACAATTTTAGCCTGCTGTTCTTGAACCTATGTCTGATAGGAGAGCATGATTGCTTGGTGATCTTGATTAGACATGTTAGAGATGAGAAGTTGCTGTGAGATTTGAGCAAGTCCAGACAATTGATCAACTAACATGTCATTGATAGGTGTAGGTTGAGCTTCTGTCTCATGTAGCCATTGAGAGATTAAGCGAGGTTATGAAGTGGATCGTTGGTCTGTTGGTTGTGAAGTGGAGGGTAGATCTACAATAGAACCACCCATGACAGATGTCACAGTTTGACTCACAGGTTGAACTGTGGTTATGACAGTTTATTGTTCTCCACTTGTAGTAGGAACATCCATTGGAATTGGTGGGGAGTTAACTAGGTTACTATCATGTACTCTAGTCTCAAACTCTTGCTCATTTTGCAGTGAGCTTGCACTTGAATGTGCTAAAATTGTCTCCCCAATAGCAGGATCATTCGCAATTGAACTAGCTTCAATTGTGAGTGCAATCTTAGCTAGGGTTTTGAGGGGGGTTGTTCCTGCAAGAGGAACCTCCAATTGAATTGGAGAGAATCTAGATAGCTCCCCCTCAGGAGTACTACCCTCAAACCTTACAACCTGTGAAGGTTGATTTGCACATGAAGGTGCATTTGGAACCACCACATGGTCTTCAGTAAAAACTGATGAAACCCCTGTATTTGTGTTTGTGTCATTAAGGTCTACCCCAACATGTAGCCTCTCACCAACTAAATTTTGGTCCTGGGTGGTGAGCATAGTTTCTTGAACCATGTCAATTGATGTTGGAAACTCTTGAGAATCAGATTCAAGAGTTTGATTAAATGAAGAAAAAATTTGATAAATTAGATGTTGAATTTAAAAGTTGAGTGTTGGCAGCTCCCCCTGAGTAGAAGAGGGAGCTTCAAAAGATGTGCTCTCTTTCTGTGTGTCATCCTTATTTCTTCTTTCATACACTTGAATTGTTCAAGTGTTTGTGCAGACTCTTTAGAAGGTGCATTTGGGTGGATGCTTTGTTCAATGGAGACACCCTGTTGAGATGATGCCTCTAGAGTCTGTTTAATTCACTGATTTACAACTGCATCCTGTTGGGAGGGTGCAGAGGTGGCTTGAGTGGTCACCTCAGTTTATTTTGCCTTCTTTGCTTTTTAGACCAGGTAAGACTCAACTTCTATGTTATCCTCACCACTTTCACTAATTACTTTTAAGGGTCTCTGCCTCTTCTTCTTTCAACTCACTTCAACCTTTTGAGAGGATGAAGTGGTTGGTTTCCTAGATTCTAGTGGTACAGAAGCAAGGGTCTCAGCTTGGGAAGGCCCCTGTTGGTCATCCTTTGTTTGTGCTTCCACAGGGACAGGAGCCATTTTTGTATGAGATTCAATAGCACTAGATCTCATGTCAGGCATAGGGTAAGGGTAAGTCTTGAATCTCTCCATCATAAATGGAGTGATTTTAAGACTTACAGGTACCTTATTTTTAGTAATAAGTGAACCAAATAGTACTTTGAACACTTGCTTACAATTACCTATTTTAGTACTGTATATACCATTAAGCATATGAATTTCATGCACTTTATAATTTAAAGCACACATTATAAATCTAGGAAAGAAGATTTCCTTACCTCTTGTAGCTAGGGGCATTGTGAGCCTGGTGCTAAGTTCTTCCATGATCAATAAGCCCACATTCAAGTATCTGTTGTGAGCTATAGAGAACACCAGCTTCTGGACCATACTTGATATGTTGTCATATCCTGTCTTTTTGCAAGTGAAGGCCCTTATGATGGAGTCAAATAGGAAGGACCATTCTCTTCTCAGATTTTTCTTATTTAGACTAGCCAGATTGATCCTCTCATTGTAATAGATGAAGTCCATGAACTCATCCAGCTCCTGTTGAGTAAGAATCTCCACCATTTGCTCAGTTGGAATCCCCAAAGTTTGATTCACATCTTGCTCATTAAACTCCACCCGTTGACCACCAATATAACAGTTCACCACAATAAATACAGAGTTGTCATGCACAACTGTCCTCACTACAGCTATTATCCATAATTCATGCAGAACATCCAAGTAGAGGATTGTATTTAAAGTTAGAGCTCCTGTAAGATAAGACTCATAATTTTTTTTAACAAAAGCCTTAAAGCTATCAGGAGCTTGATTAGCATCTGTAAAAGTGAGATAGTTGGTTCCATCCTTAGGGATTGCAACTCTAACATTATTTAGTGCCATTTTAGAGGAGTAAATTTCAGTGGGTAAGAAAAATTAGGGAGAAAGAGTTTGAAAAGAGAGAGAGCGGTTGGGAATTGGAAAAATTAGGTCACTTAGAGATCTCGAAGGCGTAAAGAGGTGTAGGTCAAGGTGTCTGGGTATTTATAGTAAAAGATAAATGACTTATCGAGAACTAAAAATAGACATTTAGAATTTGCTTAAGTCATATTGAGAGAATAAATACATATCGAGATATCATTTTCCTGATTCTTATCGAGAACTAAAAAATGACTTGTCGAGATGTTAAATAAATACCCAGTTTGTCCTGAATGGACTAAATTATTTCCAATATTTATTTAAATAAATCAAAATAAAATCAGAATGAATTTATTTCAAAAGTATCATACTGAAAATAATTTATTAAATAAAATTATTTCAGTCTGGATTAAAGATAAGTTTAAATTGTACTTGTAGAGAACTCAAAATAGATTACTCGAGAACTCTACAATACTTATCGAGAAGTCATAGAGTGACTTATCGATATGTCCATTCAAGAAGTCTAGTAATGACTTTATTCGAGAAGTCATAATAACTTATCGATATGTCCCCAAGAAGTCTAACAAAGACTTACCGAGAACTCTATCGAGAAGTCAAAATGACTCATCGAGATGTCTACTCGAGAAGTTCAAAACTGACTTATCGAGAACTACTTCGAGAAGTTATTAATACTTATCGAGAACTCAGTTCTCTATATACTTTTGCTGTTTTTGAGATCTATCTTTTATTAACTTCATATATTGAAAATATGAATTAACAAAGAGACATTTTACTTAGAATTTGAAAAATTCCAAGTTGACAATAAGTAACATGAAAAATAAATATGCAGAGAAATCTGAAATATTTATAAATTCATTTTCTGGTTAATTTTCAATTAATCAAATGAATGTTGATTTATCATAAATTAATCTGCTGTAAAAATTATCTGAGTTCTTGTCTTTATGATGAAGAATTAAGCATACCAATTTTACCTACAAGTATAGTGAATGTAACTTCATCCAAAGGTTTAGTAAAAATGTCAGCTAATTATTTTTCTGTTGGAACAAAAATTAGCTCAATGGTACCGTTTGCAATATGTTCTCTAATAAAATGGTACCTTACAACTATGTGCTTTGTTCTAGAATGATTAACTGAATTAGCCACAATAGATATAGCACTAGTATTATCACACATAATTGGAATTTTGTGTAACACTATGCCATAATCCATTAGCTGATTTCTAATTCAAAGCACTTGAGCACAGAAACTTCCAGCAGCAATGTATTCAGCCTCAGTTGTGGAAGTTAACACAGATTGTTGTTTCTTGCTATACCATGATACAAGCCTTTGTCCAAGAAACTGACAGCTTCTACTTGTGCTCTTTCTGTCAACCCTGCATCCAACAAAATCTGCATCTGTGTATCCAACAGCTTTAAAACCTGTACCCTTAGGATACCCTAATCCAAGTTTGGAGTCCCCTTTAGGTATCTGAAAATTCTCTTCACATCCATCAAATGTGATTCCTTTGGATTAACTTGAATTCTTGCACACAGACATGTTGCAAACATAATGTCTGGTCTACTAGCAGTTAAATATAGTAATGAGCCAATCATTCATCTATAACCTCAAATGTCTACACTTTTTCCTTTCTTACCTTCATCCAACTTAGTAGCTGTTAGGTAATGAATCACACACAGGGGGGTGAATGTGTTTTGGTATTTTTCTGCTTTTGATGAAGTGTTTATGGTGATGAACAAAGTAAATTAAAACCTTCTAGTGAAAAGTGTTAATGTTGATTTTAAAGAAGTAAGAACAGTGAACAAAAATCTTTCAAAACTCACTTAATTTTATATTAAAATTAAGAATGTTTTGTTACAAAATTTCTAGGCTCTTTGTTGTTAAAGAGCTTAGCTTCTTCCTTGAGAGAATACAAGATTTTTCTTATCTTGATTATTTTTGCTAAAAAAAGACCAGTAATAACTTTATAGAATAGTTAAACACTGGTTTACACAACATGTAATAAGAAGTGCTAATCACTTTAGCAACCTGTCACTAATCTTTCCATTTCTGGCTTAGCATATCTTTCCATCTTGTGTTAACTTTGATCTTCCTTTGTCAGTTAATCTTTACCCTTTATCTTGCACTCTTCAAGCTGCTTTTTGTAGACTTGTCAATCCAACTGATTAGATTGTTTATTGATTGATAATCTTGGATATTTAACTTGATTGTATTCTGTATTTGACTTTCATTAGAGATCTCCAGTTGGCTGTTAGAGAACTGACATTTCGATAAGTATAGTGACTTATCGAGGTCTCACAGTTCTTTAATGATTCTTGAATTATCGAGATCTTTTAGTTTTCGAGTAGCTTTGACTTATTCGAGGTCTCTGAGTTCTCGAATACTATTTGATTGTTCGAGGTCTCTTAGTTCTCGAGTGTAATCCTGACTTATCGAGATCTTCGAGTTCTCGAGTGACTTTGACTTATTCGAGGTCTCTGAGTTCTCGAATGCTGTTTGACTGTTCGAGGTCTCTTAGTTCTCAATTGTAATCTTGACTTATCGAGATCTTCGAGTTCTCGAGTAACTTTGACTCATTCGAGGTCTTTATTTCTTCATGTCTTCAATTTGGCTTGTCGATATCACTTAGACTTCTCGATAAACTTTCCTTGACTTCTCGATAAGTCATTCTGGACTTCTCGAATGACTTCTCTATAACACTTAATCTGTGACTTGTAGACTTCTTGACTTAGAATGTTTTTCATAAAACAGATTTATTCAACTCCAAGCTTCTTCACACTTTCTCTGAGGCATGATCTTCATGATCTTCTTTCGGAGCTTATTCTTAGGTTTGAGACTGTTTACAGAAAAATACTCCAGTCTAGTCCATTTACATTTTTACATACTTAAATGTTATAACATAAAATACAAATTTAGATTACAATACAACTTACTTAGAATTATCAATTTGACTTAGTCTTGTTAAGGTACAGACATGTCTTGCATAACAATCTCCCCGAATTTGTGAGAATATTG
Organism: Apium graveolens; assembly: GCF_009905375.1. Lineage (NCBI taxonomy): Eukaryota > Viridiplantae > Streptophyta > Magnoliopsida > Apiales > Apiaceae > Apium > Apium graveolens. Next base: position 205,312,071 of record NC_133656.1, on the reverse strand, counting down.
TTTATCACAAATTCATGCATGTTAACAAGACTAACCTCAAGTTTTAATGGACAGATATATTCTATATAAAAATTGACACAAATATTACATTTATACATTAGGTGATTCCTTGAGTTAAACAAATACACATATCAGACAAATATTGTATCTCCTATTTTTTCTCTAATGAGGTCATTTAAGTATACAAGAATTTCCAGTTCCTCTATGATAGGTGTCCCTCTTAGAGCTTCCACAAGATTAAGTTTGTCATGTTTTGAATAACCACTTAGTAAATCAATCCTAAATCTTGAAAATTTGCCAGCTTTGACATTTAGAATTCTTCCATCCTTGGTAACTCTGCTCATTCCTTTTGCCTTGAGATCTTCAGATCTTTGAATAAACATTTCTATCTCCCCATCATACTTACTTTTTCTCTCCTCACTTTCAGCCTTGATTCTTGCTCTTCTTTCTTCCATTTCTATCATCCATTCAGCCAAAACAGATCTCCAAGCCTTGGTTGCAGTGTCCTTGTCCCTTAGTAAGCTTATCACTCTCTTGATTTCTATGGTTGAAAAAGTGTCCATTAAGTTGCTGCAAAGAAATGTGAAGGACCCATCCTGATAGTAGATTCTTACTTCCCTTAGTGTTACAACCCAAACTCTTACCATTTCTTCAGCTAACTGTTGAAAATAGTCTTCATCTGAGATGCACCAATTTAAAGGAAGAAAATGACTTTTCTTGTAGCAATTCCAGATGGCCCTCTCAGTAACTTGCACTTTCTTAGGTTTTCTCTCAACAAACTTGTAGTGATCTTTGAGTGATGGCTTGACAGAAGGTAGGTTTGTGATTTTCTTGAGAAGTGATTGGCTTGGAGTGATTGTAATTTTTAGCAAGGTGTTAGCAGTTTGTTTGTATAAGAATTTAGGCTTTGAGGTATGATGTGGTTCAGTGTATGAATTTGTTGGCTTTGAAGGTTGAGTTTGGTTAATTTGGATTTTTAGGGTTTGTTGTTGTTGTGGTTGTGATCCATCTTCATTTTTCTTCCTTCTTCTTTCTTCTCCTCTCTTTTTGTCATTTCCCTTCTTCTCATCTTGCTTTTTGTTCTTGTCACCAGTTGCTCTAGAAGATTGATTTGGATTTGAGTCAGAAGGAGGTTGATCACTTGGCTTCTACTCATCATCATCATCATCCTTCTTTAAATTGAATTGAATTGGTGGCAACATGGTGTCAGAATTTATTAGATATATGTCCAAGATCTTTATCATCTCCACATCCTCATGCTTCGTGCTCCTTTTCTACTTTAGATCAGACTGCAAAGTCATGCTCAGCCTCATGTTTGATCTGACACAGTTTTTAGGAACAAGGAGATATTGACATTACTTGGTTGTTGGAAAGATGTAGACTACCCCTTTATTTGGATATAGATAGGCTTCAGGAAAAGCTGCTATCTGTGCATTTTTGAGCTCCTTTAGTAGTTGGGTGTCCTGTTGAATAAGTGGATTTACTCTTTCAATCATTACATCCAGTTCAGATTCTCTTAAGGTTTTAAGATTTGGAAGAGAAACCTGAAGACATCTGTCCACACCACCATCATTGATATTCAAAACAATTCTCTTTTCCAGGAAATTATCAATTTTCACAACCGCTGCCCTAATGAAGTTGATGTTTTTGTCCAATACTTTCTTGTAGGTGATGTAGTTGTTTTGAAGAGACATCCTAAGTACTGCAAGAAGTTTACTGAATTCTTGGTCTTGATTTGGTCCTTCTGCAGCCTTTAGAAGTCTTTATTTTCCAACATCATGAGAGACTTGAGCATGTGAAGAGCTCTGACCAACCTGAATAGGCTCTTTAGACTTAGATTTAGCATCCCTGGATTGTTGAATCCTAGCCTCAATCTCCCCCTTAGTCTTGGTGATAGGCATGAGTAGGGGAGTTGGTAATTCTGGCCTTATTTCTTCAGGTAGTGAGGGCAGTGGTATGTTAAGCTTCCCCATGATGACCCCCAAAGCAACATAATTCTGTATTTGGAGATGCTTGTGAGAGTCCACCAGGGTTTTGATATCTGATTGTTGACTCTTTACTAGAGAAGTCAAAGCCTGAACTTGTGCATTGAGGGAGGCATTTGAGGTCTATATAGAAGCAACCTGTGCCTTGAGATCTTGAATATCTTGAGTAGAGGAGCTTGAAGTAGAGGTTGAGGTAGATGGTCCAAATGAAGCTTGCACATGCTTCTGTATTTCATCAATGACCAAAGGGGAATGAGTGTATCTTGCAATGTGCATTTGATCCAACTTCCACCTTGTGTCATTGGAATTTGTTATATTCATGAACTACATTGTGTAGAGCTACGAAGGATTCCTTCAGCTGTGCCACACTTTTGTCCACCCCACTAAAATTATACCTTGACATTTGTTCTGAAAAGGTTTTGAATTGGTTCTTGATCTCTACCTGTGAGGGGATTATCTCATCCATCTTTCTCCTCATCATTCCCATGAGCTTTCCCAAAATTATGAAAGGCCTTGATGGCCAGTTAATATGACGGTGAGGGCCTTCCCAAAATTATGAAAGGCCTTGATTTGAGCTTTGGTCACTTTATTTACTGCATCATAGACTTCCTGTGGAGACATGCATCTGGCATTGCTTCCCATAATGGTGAGATACTCTTCTCTAAACTATGCCAAGAGTGTGTCCATCTCTATCTTGAACTCCTTATCAAACCAGGCATCACAGTTTGCATCTATGCCAACTTCATCTACAATTTTGGCATGTTGGTCCTCCACATATGTTTGATAGGATAACATGATTGCTTGATAGTCCTGATTGGACATATCTGATGTGAGGAGTTGTTGAGAGATCTGTGCAAGTCCTGCTAGCTGATCAACCCTGAAATCTTCAAGAGTTGGTTGAGTTGCAGCTTCTTATAGCCAGTTAGAGACTAGATGAGTTTGTTGAGTTTGAGATATGGAAGGTTGTTGAGAATGATCAAAATCACTTGTGACAGGAGTCACAGTTTGACTCACAGATTTCTCTGTGTTTATGACAAGTTGTTGTTCTCCACTTGTGGTGGGAACCTCCAATTGAATTAGAGAAGATTTGACTGGGTTATTGTCATGTGCATTATTGTCAAACCCTTGTGCTTCTTGCAAAGCACTGTCACATGAATGTGATATATTTGCCTCTTCTATAACAGGATCATTGGCAATTGTACTCCTAGCATCAATTCTTAATACAATTTCTTCTAGAGTTTTGAGGGGAATTGTTCCTGGAACATGAACCTCCAATTAAATTGGAGAGGATTTAGATAGCTCCCCCTCAGGAGTACTACTCTCAAACCTAACAGCCTGTGAAGGCTGATTTGCACATGAAGGTGCATTTGTGACCTCCATGGGTTCTTCAAACGAAACTGATGAATCCCCCAAGGTTTTGATAGTGTCATCAAGGTCTACCCCAGCTAGTAGCCTCTCACCATCTAAATGGGGTGTCTGGGTGGTGAGCAAAGTTTCTTGAACCAAGTCACTTGGAAGGGGAAACACTTGAGGATTTGATTCAAGTATTTCAGTATAAGAAGAAGAAATATTAGATATAAGAGTTTGAAGTTTAGGACTGAGTGTTGGCAGCTCCCCCTGAATGGATGAGGGAGCTTCAAGAGATGCGCTCTCCTTGTGTGTGACTTCCTTGTTTCTCCTTCCATACACTTGTATTTGATCAAGTGATGGTTGTGCAGACTCCTTACATGATACATTTGGGAGAATGCTCTTTTCAATAGAGACACCCTGTTGAGAGGATGCCTCTAGAATCTGTTTAGACCCCATTTGTATAACTGCATCTTTTTGAGAGGATGCAGAGGTGTCTAGAGTGGTTTACTCAGTTTGCTTAGCCTTCTTTGGTTTTCCGATCAAGGGTGACTCATTTGGTGTTTGTTCTTCACCACTCTAATTTAATACAGTAAGGGTTATCTCGTTTCTCTTCTTTTTACTCGCTTCACCCTTTTGAGAGGATGAAGTGGTTGGTTTCCTAGCTGCTATTAGTTTTGAAGAAGTAGGCTAAACATGGGTAGGTTCCTGTGGGTGTGCCTGTGTTTGTGCTTCCACAGGATCAGGAACCATTGTTGCACTAGTTTGAACTACATTGGTTCTCATGTCAAGCATGGGGTAAGGATAGGTCTTAAAACTTTCAATCATGAAAGGAATTTACTTAAGACCCACATGTACCTTATTTTTAGTAGTAAGTGATCCAAATAGAATTTTGGACACTTACTTATAGTTGCTTATTAATGACTTATCTACACCTTCAAGCATATGTATGTCATTTACTTTATGATTTAAAGTAGACATAATGAATCTAGGAAGGAAAATTTCTTTACCTCTTGAAGTGAATGGAAGGATGAGCCCGGTGCTCAGTTCCTCCATATGTAGTGTCCAACATTAATCTATTTGTTGTGAGCCATTGAGTAGATCAGCTTCTGGACAACACTAGAAATGTTGTCAAATCCTGATTTCCTGCATGTGAAAGCTCTTATCACAGAATCAAAAAGAAAAGACCACTCCCTTCTCAGATTTTTCTTGTTCAAGCTGGCCAAGTTAATCTTCTCAGAGTAGTTGATGAAGTCCAAGAATTCATACAGCTCATCCTGAGTTGGGATCCCTACTATCTTGTCAGTTGGAATGTTCAAGGCCATGTTCATATCAGCTTCAGTTATCTCAACCTGTTGTCCTTTGATTTGATAGTTAACAACTAGGCTTGAAGATTGGTCTTCATGCACAACTGTCCTAGCTACAGCTGTGTTCCAGAAATCACCCAATACATCCATATAAAGAACTGGGTTAGATGTAAGAGCTCCAACAAAGTAGGTTTCAGATAAGAACTTGACAAAGATTTTGAAAGCTTTGGAAGCTTGATTAGCATCTAAGAATGCAAGGAAGTTGGTCTCCTTTGGGATGAAGGGTACAATAATGTTTGCTGCCATTGTTATGAGTATGAAGATTAATGGGTAAAAGAAATTAGAGAGAAAAGATTTGAAACGAGAGAGAAATCGGTTCTGAATTGAAAAAGCTAGGTCACTTAGAGTTCTCGATGGCGTAAATGTATGTATATCGAGATATCTTTGTATTTTTAGTAAAAGTAAATGACTTGTCGAGAACTCAAAAATAGACGTTTGGAATTTGTCTATCGAGAAGTCATTTTGAAAAGTGAAGAACATGTCGATAAGTTATTTGTTTTATTCTTGTAGAGAACAAAAAAAATAAGCTTATCGAGATGTAAGATAAATACCCAGTTTGTCCAAAATGGACTGAATTGTTTCCAATTTTTATTTGAATAAATCAAAATAAAATCAGAATAATTTTGCCAAAAGTATTTTACAAAAATAATTTATTGGATTAAATTATTTTAGTTCTGAATTATAAGATTAAAATTGTACTTGTAGAGAACTCTGTGAATTATCACTTATAGAGAACTCTACAATGACTTATCGATAAGTCATAATATAGCTTATCGAGAAGTCACTCGAGAAGTCAGTAAATTGACTAATCGAGAACTCACTCGAGAAGTCTTAAAATGACTTGTCGATAAGTCAATTAGACTTATCGAGAACTCAGTTCTCTATATACTTTTGATCACTTTGATTCTGCCTTGTGCTAATTTTACATATTGAAAAAGTAAATCAACAATAAGGCAGTTTACTTAGAATTTGAAAAATCCCAAGTTGAATTTTGAATTTTAAAAAATAAATATGCAGAGATTTCTGAAATATTTATAGTTCATATTTCAGTATATTTCCAATTAATCAAATGAATTTTGATTTATTAGAGATTAATCTGCTGCAAAACATTAGCTGAGTTCTTGCCTTAGGATGAAGAATTAAGCATTCTAATTTCACCAACAAGTCTAGTGAAAGTTGCTTCATCCAAAGGTTTAGTAAAAATACCAGCTAATTGTTTTTCTGTTGGAACAAAAATAAGCTCAATGATACCATTTGTAGCATGTTCTCTAATAAAATGGTACCTTACATCAATTTGCTTTGTTCTAGAATGATTAACTAGATTAGCCACTATAGATATAGCACTAGTATTGTCACACATGATTGCAATCTTGTGTAACACTAGGCCATAATCCATTAGCTGATTTCTAATCCAAAGCACTTGACCACAACAACTTCCTGCAGCTATGTATTCAGCCTCTGCTTTAGAAGTCGACACATATTGTTGTTTCTTGCTATACCAGGATATAAGTCTTTGTTCTAGAAACAAACAACTTCCACTAGTACTCTTTATGTTAAACCTGCATCTAGCAAAATCTACATTTGTGTATCCAACAGCTTCAAAACCAGTTCCCTTAGGATACCATAATCCCAAGTTTGGAGTTCCCTTCAAGTATTTGAAAATCCTCTATACAGCCATCAAATGTGATTCTTTTGGATTGGCTTGAAATCTTGCACACAGACATGTTGCAAACATAATGTCTGGTCTACTTGCAGTTAAGTAAATCAATGATCTAATCATTCCTCTATAGCTTGAAATATCTACAATCTTGCCCTTTTTATCTTCATCTAACCTTGTTGCTGTAGACATAAGTGTAGATGCAGGTGAACAATCAGCCATGCCAAACTTTTTTAATAAATCTTTAACATACTTAGTTTGGCTGATGAAGATTCCGTCACTTCTTTGACTGACTTGAAGTCCAAGAAAATAACTTAATTCCCATATCATACTCATTTTATATTTAATCTGCATAAACTTATAGAATCTTTGGCAAAACTTTTCATTTGTAGAGCCAAAGATAATATCATCCACATAGATCTGAACTAGGATCATATCATCACCATGCTTCTCGTTGAAGAGAGTCTTGTATATGGTACCTCTAGTAAAAACCATGTTTAAGTAAGAATTCTGACAGTATATCATACCAAGCTCTAGGTGCCTACTTTAGTCCATATAGAGCCTTGAGTAGCTTATACACAAAATCTGGAAAATATGGATCTTCAAAGCCAGGTGGCTGTTGCATATAAACTTCTTCTTCCAACTCACCATTTAGGATGACACTCTTTACATCCATTTGATACACTTTGAAATTTGAATGTGCAGCAAATGCTAGAAAAATCCTTATTGCTTCAAGTCTTACAACATGAGCAAAAGTTTCATCATAGTCAATTCCTTCTTCCTGTGAATAGCCTTTTGCAACCAACCTTGCCTTGTTTCTAGTAACTATACCATTTTCATCCATCTTGTTCCTAAACACCCATTTTGTCTCAATTACACTTCTGTTTCTTGGTGCAGGAACTAACTCCCAAACTTTGTTTCTTTCAAACTGATTAAGCTCTTCTTGCATAGTAGATATCCAATCAGGATCCATTATAGCTTCTTTAGTTTTCTTAGGCTCTACTTGAGACAGAAAACATGCATGTAGGCACTCATTAGTAGTTGCACTTCTAGTCTTTACACCAGCATTGAGATCACCAATTATTGCATTTGGATTGTGACTCCTGTCCCATTTTCTGGTGTGAGTTTGTTAACTGATGCCTTCATCATTTCCTCCATCATTGGTATGACTAGTAGACCCTTCTTCTCTTTCTCCCCCTGAGTTTGAGCTATCAAAATTAGGTGTGTGAAATAAGCTTCCATTTCCATGATCTTCTTGTTTAGTAATTTCTTCATTTATCATCTGTTGTACATTGACTTCAGCCTCTTCATCAGGATCACTGTCAATATTGAGATTTTCAAATGTAAGGGCTTCAGCTTCATTATCATCAAGACATTTCAAGTCTGGACACTTGTCATCATTAAAAGTCACATCTGTGCTTTCCATAATTTTCTTTTGATCAATTACATAGACCTTGTAGGCAGTCCTCTCCAATGAATATCCCAGAAAAATTGCTTCAAAGACCTTTGAGTCAAATTTTCCTACATATTCAGAGTTGTCTTTTAAGATGTAACACTTGCTTCCAAACACATGAAGATATTTTATAGTAGGCTTTCTCTTGGACATGATTGAGTAAGGTGATTTTCCATATATCTTATTGATGAGATATCTGTTTTGAGTGTAACATACAGTGTTAACAGCTTCTTCCCAAAAACTAGTTGGCATCTTGTAGCATTGTCCTTGCAGCCTCTACTAATGTTCTGTTCTTTCTCTCAACTACCCAATTTTGTTGAGGTGTTCTAGAAGCTGAGAATTCTTGAACAATGCCTTTATTTTTGCAGAATTCACTCAATGTTGCATTTTTGAATTATGTCCCATTATCACTTCTCAATCTCTTCACACAGTTTTGATCTTCAGCCTGTTCTATAATCTTTCTGTGCTCAATTATGGTGTGTGGAGTCTCATCTTTGGAGTGCATAAATTCTACCCAGGTGTACCTTGAGAAATCATCCACCATCACAAGTTCATATTTATTTCTTGAAATGGATAAGACATTTACTTGTCCAAATAAATCCATGTGAATAACTTACAATGGTGCACTTATGGAATTCACAGTCTTTGGCTTGCGACTTGATCTTTTCATTTTTCCTTTCTGACAAGCTTCACAAACTTCAATCTGAGCAAATCCTAATTTTGGCATATCTCTCACTAACTCTCTCTTGACCAGAGTGTTGATTGCCTTGTAGTTAAGATGTGAGAGTTTCTTATGCCATAACTTGTTTTTCTCTATAGATGCCTTGGTGTAGAAGCAACAAATACCATCCTCATTTGTTGAGTCCAAGTATGCAACAAACAAGCTTCCTTTTCTTGCTCCTTTCAGAGCAACTTCATTGGTTTTCTTGCTGATGAAGGTACATTCGTCTTTGTCAAAAAGAATTTTAAAACCTTTGTCTGCAAACTGGCTGACACTGAGAAGATTTACTTCAAGACCAGCTACCAATGCTACATCATCAATGACAACATTTCCAGAAACAATCTTGCCATATCCCATTGTGATACCTTTGTTATTGTCTCCAAAGATCACCAAAGGGCTAACCTTCTCCTCAAATTGTGATAGCAGGGCCTTATCACCTGTCATATGCCTGGAGCATCCACTATCTATGATCCATATGACCTTCTTCATTTTTCCCTGCATACAATGAAGATTAAGTATGTTTAGCAACCCAAACAATGTTGGGTACTTTCTTCTTGTTAACCGATTTAGCAGAAATAGAGTTAGAAGTCTCAGAAAGAATGGCATTCATAGATGTTTGTGTATTTTCCCTTGTAGTTGTAGATCTAATACTGAATTCTTTGAGATCTACTTTTAGCATGTGATGACTTTTCATCACTTTCATGTTACAAGGGATGCAACCAAACTTGTCACAGAATGAGTAGGGATCATTTGCATTTGCTTCATTGTACTTGCATGCTCCTTGTACTGACTTGCTCACAACCTTTTTACAAAGGCGAGTTAGATGATTCACAGAGCCAAATTTTTGACATTGTTTTCTTGGAGCATCTGCAACATAAGCAAAGTTATTGCTTTTGTTTATCCTTATCTTCCCATTTCTATTTTTCTTTTTCTTTCTTGCATCTTCAATTTTCATTTCCTTGACAGGTGTCTTGGAGGCTTGGTTGACCATGGGCTTCTTCTCAGCTGTGGAAATTGGAGTTGTTTCTGCGTTCTCCTTCTCATTGTCTTCAACAACAATTTCTTGCTTTATGATAAAATCTTCTTCACTGAAATCCACTTCACATGCCTTGAAAATAGGTGAACCAACCTTTTTTAACATAGCTGGAACATCTTCTGTTGTTTTTTCTTTGTCACCTATTTCTTTCTTCTTGTGGTTCAAAGCATCATAATCAAGAGCAATAGCTATATTAGCACATGGCTTGTTCTTCTCATGATATTGTCCAACCAACTCAGATGTATTCCTGAAAGATTTTAACTTGACTTCATTCTTTTCTAGCTTCTCCCTCAATGCTGCTTCAATCTCATTTGCAAACTTGAGCTTGTTCTTTAGATATGCATTTTCTTGTTTCACAGCTTTAAGTTCCACCAGCAATAATACAGTTTCCTGTTTCTCATTTTCAAGCTTCTCATTGATCTTTGTTAGTATGCTAACTTCCTCATTAGCAGCAACCATACTTGTATGAATGTGAAACATTTATGTGCCCATCTTTTCAACAGTTTCCTTATATTGACTCACATTTAAATCAATGGTGGTAAGAGTTGGTACCTGTGCTTTTGATGAGGATGACTCTCCTTGCTCCAAGGCCATAAATGCATAATTTCTAACTTCCTCATCTTCATCATTATCAGAATCATCCCCACTCTTTCCCTCTGCAATATAGGCTTTGTTTTGCTGTTTCCTCAAAAGAGCTTCATACTTTGCTTCCAATTCAAGAAAAACTTTCTCTTTCTTTGCTTTCTTGGGTTTCCTGCATTACGTAGGAAAATGGCCTAGCTCATCATAATTATAGCATCTTATTTTTGATCTGTCAACGGATCCAATTTTGTAGCCATTTTTGCTATCAGGTGTGTACTTCCCTTTTCCTTTCCAGCTGTTGTCTTTGTTGAATTATTGTCCTTTTCCCTTGAAGAATCTTGGTTTCTTTACTCTAATGTTAGAGAAATTTTTTCCAGATTGGCCATTGATTGATATAGCTCATCAAGTTCATCCAGGGTGTAGAACTCATCTTCTTCTAATTCCAGTATGACTTGCTCCTGTGAATCATTGTTTCTTTGCTCACTTGTTGAGCCATCTGGGGTCTGGAATTTTGGCTCATCATTTGAGATACAGCTTTCATTAACAATTAGACCACTTGAACCATCTACAATATGCCCTTGACTAGCTCTTAATGATTTCCTTTAAATCATTCCAATTCATATGTTTTTGAAAGTCCATATAGAAGTTCCAGAGTCATTCTGCTCAAGTCTCTCCCTTCTCTGATTGCTGAGGTTTTAAGTTCCAAATGGTTAGAGAGTGTGAGAAAAAACTTCAAGTTTACTTCTTCATCTTCATAATATTTATCATGCAGCTGCAAGTCATTAATCAGCTTGTTAAACCTTTTAAACATACCAGTGATGATTTCCTTTGGCTTAGCCATGAAACCCCCATACTGTGAAATCAGTATCCTTCTTTGATTTGAACTAACTTCCTCTGTTCCTTCACACATTATCTCTATCTTCTCCCAGATCTGCTTAGCAGTGTCACAGTTGACAATATTGTTGTACATTACATTTTCTAGTGAATCTATAAGAATTAGTTGCAAGCCACTGTCCAGAGAGACTTTTTCTTTTTCAATTTCATTAAACTCTGAAGGATCTTTAGGAGCATAATGTGCTGGAATAACCACGTCCCCTGTTATTCCCTAACAATACAACAAGAATTACAGTAGGGGGTTGAATATAATTCTGGCTTCTTTTTGAGATTTAAGAAAAATGGTTCTAACTCAATAATATATATGTGTTTGATTTACAAAGTGCGGAATGAAAGAATTATATAAATCATAACACAAGTAATAAAAAAACACAAGTCTTTAAAACTTTCTGGTGGATTTGAATGTATCATCCAAATATATATATACATATACATACATATATATATATACATATACATACACACATATATATATACATATACATACACACACACACACACACACATATATATATATATATATATATATATATATATATATATATATATCGAGAGAACCCTGTGAAGCTTGAATAGCTCACAACTGCTTTACAAGTGAACAACTAAACTTATAGAGAAATGCTACCGGATACAGCTTACAAATGTTTCTCTGAAAATTGTGTTTTCCTTAGTCTTTTGTTGTAGTTGTTATTGTTCTACTTGCTACACTTGGTTTATATATCACCAAGTTTATATAGAGTAAGACAAGATAATAAAACAAAACCTATCAAGTCTAACTCCATGCGGCTTCACTACTCTATTCCAGCATCTTTGAAAATCTTCATACCTTGCATGGAAATGGTAATGCTTCTTTGTTCTCAAAATCCTGCTAAACAGACTGCCACATTCCTTTTGTAAACACTCGACGCATGTGAATGTGTTGCACTGTCAACAGCTATTTGAATTGATCATCCATCAGCTACATGCTTGTTATTCGTCGGGTAGCCTTGTTGATCATCCGTCGGGTAGCTTTGTTGATTATCCGTCGGGTAGCCTTTTATCACTTGACTCCATTTCATTTGTGCAGAATTACATGACAACTTATATTTACATTTAATCAACCTATTCTGCACATCTACTAGCAGTCTACATGATTCATAAGCTACTACAGAATCTATACAAAGTTGTTTGCAGAAATGTGCTACATGACTTATTGTTACATAAGCTACTCACCCGATGGATATCAATTGGTCATCCGTCGAGACTATATTGAATCATCTGTCGGGACTATAATTGATCATCCATCACGTGCTACAAAATACACTAAGTTAAATCTACTAAGGTGTTTTGTTTAGCTTATCATCAAGTACACAACATATTCCTAACAATCTCCCCCAATTTATGTCTACTAGAATTGTATCTATAAATTAATAGAAACTTGATGATAACAAAACATCCTAAAGATACAGATTGAAAAATAGTAGATAAAACTGATAAGTGCTACAAATTGCTGAAAGTTGAACAATGCAAAGTATACAAAGAAATTGCTCACAATTTTTATCAAGGTGCTTATCTAGTCTGAGCAGATAGATCTATTTCCTTGATTGTCTGGATTTCTTCCCAAGCCTTCTGTTGTTTTCTTCAATTTGATTCTGAAGTTGTCTGTGAAATTCAAGTTCATCAGCTTCTGAGAGATCTAACATTTCCTGCATTTCCAAAAGAGTCTCATTGCTAGAGATACTCATTTGGTCCTACAATCTAAAATATCTTCTAACCCCTTTTTCATTCTTGAATTCCATCAGCCAATAGGGCCTTAGATGCACTCTCTTTCTTGTAAAGGGAATATATAGAGTTCTTGGAAGTGCATCTTTGGCTCTAATACTCCTCAGCTCTTCGATCTTCTTTAGAACTTGTCTTCTTGCAGTCATATTGTAACCAAAGTTCTTTTTGAATGATGAGTAGACCTTTATAAGCACATATTGGCTTTCTAGGAAAATCCTGTGAAGTGGCCATGTGAACTCTCTTGCTCCCTTGTATTTGACTACCAGTCTTTCAGGAAAGACCTCTGTAAGCATCAATTCCTCTAACTTCTTCCAATTCATCTAAGTACGGGTTGATGTAAGAAAACTCCTTGATGTCGCAGATGTACAGTATGTCTCCCTTATTTACTGTGGGTTGGGATTTGGTTAGGGCTGTGGATCTGAGAGATACAGGCTTCACTTTACTGCTTGCACTTGTCTTTGTCTTCTTTGTCTTGAAGATGGGTAAATTTAGCTCAGGAATTGGTAAACTATCCCAGTCTACTGGTTCATCCTTAGGAACAATTGGTTCACCATGAATATTCCTTGTTGGATCAACCACTTTGAATTCTTCAAATACCACAAAAGACTTTGATGTCTGAGTTGTAGTTGTAGACTTTTTGGGAAATTGGTCTTCCAATTCCTCATCATTAAAGTTCACTTTCCTCTTGGAATGAAGTTTGTATCTAAATCTTCTTTTTTGCTGTGATTCTTCTTGCATTTTCAGATCCTTAGGTTCAGTGATTACAGTTGGTTGTACAGGAGGTTCTGTTGTGGTTTTTACAGCTTGAAGCTTGGCCAAGATAGCAGCTTGTTCTTTCTTTTGCTTTTGCTTCTTAGCAACCAAAGCAGCTTGCTTCTTTTCTAGCCTGATTCTTTCTTTATCTTCCTTCTTAGCTTACACAAATAGTGGATGTCCAACCACCACACAAATCTCCTTACCATTTCTGTAATTTTTGGCAATTCTTCTTTTTAATGTTGAATCAGCTGGATCCTTGTAGAATGCAATAGATCTTGATAACAGTTTCTTTTCATCTGGCTTTGGTGTCTCAAATACTGTATCCATAGAATTCTTGTCTGAAAACCTAGGATAGTTCTATTTGGCCTTCATGATGAGATCTTTCTTTGGAGATTTGACACAGGAAGTTTGACCCCTTTCCAGATAGTTCATACTTATATCATTCACAGAGATTTTCATGACTTTAGAGTGATGATTGAAAACTTTGTATGGCTTCTGTGTTGGGCCAAATATCTTCTGGATGTTCTCATCAATTTTCTTCCAATTGATTGGACTCAATGGCTTCTTCTCATCTGCTCTCAAATTGGTTGCCGCTTCTTTGATTAGATCTATGCTATCTTTAACAGGTGGCTTTGTGAAAACAATTGTTGGCACAATTGCTTTACTAACTTGAATGTTGAGAACTTTTTACTCCCCCTCACTTCTTGATTCCCCTTGACTGAATAAGGTAATTGAGCTTTCTTTATCCCCCTTAGAGGAGGTTTCTTTCTCCCCTTTTTTGTTATCAACAAGTTGAGTAGAAGAGGAGGTTTGTTCTGCCACCAGCCTTTGAAGCAAGTCTGTTTGTTATGCTTGGTGTAGATGAATTGTTGTTAGAGAGGCTTCCATTGCTTTCATTATTTTCTCCAAGGAATCCACCTTGGTTGCAAGATCAGTATTCTTCCTTAATTATCTTTTAATATCAAGCATTGTAGCTTCTGGAAGTTTTGCATCTAGTCTATCAGCTATATCCTTCTTCACTTGAGTGATCTCTTTTTGAATAGTAGTAATATTCTGATTGTGTTGGAAGCCTTGGATTTGCTGTAGTTGGAGAGAAGAAAGATGTGCTTGCAGAAGCTTCTTGGTACTAGCATTGTTGGATGATTGAAGAGCAAACTGTGTTTGGATGATAAGGTGGATGAGTGTGGTCTTGAAATGATGTTTATCACATTTCTTGGAGAAGGCCCATGATGGCATGCCTGATCTGGAACTAGGGCCTGCTTCTCCCCCTATGTCCATTGGCTCTCCTTCAATTTCTTCAACCTCATCACCAAAAAAATCTTTTGAACCACCAGTCTTATAGTCAATATCACCAGCTGTAGAGGGAAAAACTGTGATTGCATCCTTTGCTCTTTGCATGGATGGTGTGGTGTGCACCAAATTGAGCATCCTTTCTGCATTATCATTGCGCTGTCCAGCTAGAAGCTGATATGCTGAAACAGGGTGAGTAAATGTCTCAGCATCCAAGGAGGTAGAATCTATAACAACTTGACTTTGCTGAAATAGTCCCTCCCTGTTTACATCCTGGACATTCATTAACTCACTTGCAATGACATCCACCCTTATATCTCATGTACCTGCATTTCTCTTATTATTTCTCTTTTCTTGCATCAAGGTCTCACCTTGGCTCCCCACCCTCACACCCTCACCTTCACCATCTAAGGTGGGACTCCTCTCACTCACTTTTTCCAGTCCTAAAGAAATGGAATGCATTGGATCACTCTTTTCCTCTCCTTTTTTCTGGGAGCAACCCAGACTCTCACTCAAATCACTCTCTTCCCTCAGTCCTAGGAGTGATTGCACTACTGCTAAGTCTTGTGCACTTGTAAGAATAGATGAAACTTGAAGCTGTGCAGAGACACCCGACGGATGAGGAATATCCATCGGGTTAGCAGTTTGACTATCCGACAGATGACTGCTGTTAAGCTTATCCGTCGGGATACAATCACCACTCGACGGATGATAGATATCCATTGGGATAAAATAAATAATTGAGTTTGGAGTGGAGACTATTGTAGACTCTATGCAGATTGATGAAAATTTTGGCACAGATATCTCAATAGTCTTAGAAAGAAATGGCAAGTGAGCCAACAAATAATCTAGAAGATGATGCTCACTTGCATAGATTTTTGGCTTCTCCAAAAGAGTTAAAGATGGAGAATTTGGTTGAGATGTATGAATCATATCAACATCCAATAAGTGTGTGGGAGAATTTGGTGTATCAGGTGCTTCAATTATAAGAGATTTTGGATGTGACTCCATATTTATTGGAGCCACATCAACCTGACTTTGAGAAGGTGCAGTGACTGGGTCTTTTGCACCAGTTTGCACAGTATGTGAACCCTGTGCATCCCCAAGGGTTTTCGGTTTCTTCTTTCTGGCATAAGTTTGGGGTGAGCTTGTGTCCCTTACCCTTTTGGCCTGTGCTCTTGGTTGAGAGCTTGTTTCAATGGTGACATCCTTTTGGGTAGATGAAACCAGTAATGAGCTAATATCCTTATTAAGCACTGCAGTTTGTTGAGAAACTACAGTGTGGCTAGGCTGGGAAACTCTCACCTCTCCATCCTTATTCTTAGGGCTTATTTGATTTTCACCCTGTCCCTCACCTTTCTTACCCACCTTCACGGTCCCCTCTTTAGGTTTGGTAGATTTTACAACTAATCTCTTTTGAAAGAAATCAGAGGGGGCTTTCTTAGATTTAGATTTAGGTACTTTTGATGGTTTGGTAGTTTGAGTAGGCAACTGTTGGGTCTTTGACACAGTTGCCATAGCTACACTAGAAAGCAAAGAAATTTGTGAGGTTGGAAGAGTGGAGACAGAAGATATTACTTCACTTACCTGAGGTCCCTCCATTACTGGAAAGTAGAATAAGGCAACCTCCTTGTGATGGTTTGCTCTGTTTAAATATGCAATGATCCTTCTTTCTTGAACCCAATAATTCAGCTTGTTGGTTGGGTTCTCAATTATAATTTCCTCAACAAGATGGTTAGAAAGCATCATGAAAAATCTAGCATAATAGACACTTCTACCTCTCTTGTTGATCTCTCCTAACTTAAAGCCTAACTCAAATAAAACTAAGTCACTGAAATTGAAATACTTATCAGTAACTAGCATGTAAAGCATGTTAAGCATAGAAATGTTTATAGAGTCAAAGTTACTAACTTTACCAGAAAACACCTTAGTTACTACATCACACAGGTAACTCCATTCTATCTGTTAGGTATAAATACAAAACATAGGGGGGGTGAATGTGTTTTGGCTTAATTGTTTGATTTTTGATCGACTTAGGCTTTAGCAGTTGGTTGTTATCAATGATTAAGTAGAATAGATGTTAAACATAAATAACTGTGTAAATATGTAAAACAAAGATCTTCAAAACTCACTTAATTTTATATTAAAAATCAAGCAGTGTTTTGCTACAAAATCTCTAAGTTCTTGTTTTAGAACTTAGCTTCTTTCTTGAGAGAGAACACACAATTTTCTATCTTAATTGTTCTACTTAACTAGAGGACCAGTGTTAACTTTATAACTCAGTTAACTGCTGGTTTACACAATGGATAATAAACATGCTATTAGCTTTTCTAAACTGTCACTTGCCATTTCTATTTATAGAAAAGCAAATCTTCCATTTATGGTTTAGCATATCTTTAGCATCCCGTGATTACTTTAATTTCCTCTGTCAGTTAATCTTTGCCATTGATCTTGCACATCTCTCAAGCTGCTTTTTGTAGACTTGTCAATCCATCTATGTGAATTGTTTGTTGATTTGCAACCTTGAATATTAAACTGTTCTGCAATTCTGTACCTAGAAAAATTTCTTCACTTCGAGATCTACAATTAAGCTGTAGAGAACTCGACATCTCGATAGGCATGTTGGCTTGTCGATATCTCTGAAACTTCATTGTTGACTTGACTTATCGACAACTCTGAGTTCTCTAGTGAATTTTGGTTTATCAATAACTCAGAGTTCTCTAATGGACTTTGACTTATCGAAAACTCAGAGTTCTCTAATGAATGTATACTTGTCGATATCTCTGAGTTCTCGAATGGGTATCTGACTTATCGATATCTCCAGTAGCATTTCCCGAGTTCTCGATAGACAGTTCCTGAGTTCTCGATAGGAAATTCCTGAGTTCTCGATAGGAAATTCCTGAGTTCTCGATAGGTCTTTCAGAGTTCTCGAGTGACTTCTCTATAACACTAATTCTGTGACTTGTAGAGATCTTGACTTAGAATGTTTTACACCAAACAGATTTATTCAACTCCAAGCTTCTTCATAATTCTTCTGAGGCATGATCTTCTTGATCTTCTTCCAGATAGAATTCTTAGGCTTGACACTGTTTAGAGAAAAATGCTCCAGTCTGCTCCATTTACATTTTATAGATATTAAGTGTTACAAGTATGAATTACAGATTAAGGTTACAATACAACTAATCTTAGGGTTGTCAGTATGACTTAGTCTTGTTATGATACAGGTATGTCTTTCACAACAATCTCCCCCAATTTATCTTAGGGTTGTCAGTATGACTTAGTCTTGTTATGATACAGGTATGTCTTTCACAACAATCTCCCCCAATTTGTGAGAAGATTGCTTATCACAAATTCATGCTTGTTAACAAGACTAACCCCAAGTTAAAGAAAGAAAATAAAATGATACAAAAGTTGATACAACACTTGTGCATTGAACATTTGACAGCTTACAATAATTAAGTAAAGACTGAGCTTTTTGATTCTTTCTCAATTATGTTCTTAATCTGCACAAGTATTTCTAATTCTTCTAGGATGGGGGTGTCAGTTAGAGCCTCTATTAGTTTCAGCAAATCTGGCTTAGGATAACTAGCTAACATCCCTATCCTGTATCTTGACAAAGAGCCAACTTTTACATTCAGAAATTTTCCATCCTTTGATATTCTGCTTTTGCCTGCTGCCTTCAACTCTTCTAATCTTCTGATATACTCATCAATGTCATGCTCATACTTTCTCCTCCTTTCAGCTAGCAACTCTCTATGCTTATCTCTCATCTCCTCTCTGTTAACCACAAACACTGCCAATACTGTTCTCCATGCCTTAGTGGCTGAATCTTTACCATTCATCAAGCTTATCACCCTTTTCAGTTCAACAATTGAGAGAGAATCCTTTAGTCTATCTCCAAGCTTTTCAAAGGACCCATCACTGTAGTAGATTCTGACTTCTCTAATGTTAACAACCCAAATTCTGACAATTCTTTCAGCTAGCTATTGGAAGTAGTCTTCATCTGAATCCACAACATTTAGAGGTTGGAAATCATCTTGATCATATCTGTTCCAGATGGCCTTTTCACCAAATCCATGATCATTGAGAAATTCAACTGTCAGTTGTCTTCTTCTTTGTCTTCTTTGTCTTCTGAGTCTTCTCTTGACCTTGGCTTCCTTTGGACCAACTCCAACTGTTTTGAAGTGTGTTTTATGGTGTAACACCCCCAAATCCGGGGTCGGGGATCCGGGTTGTCACGAGTTCCATTTCCCTTAATAAGACCTAATCTTAATAATTAATCAACTACTCTGTACTGTGACCCCACAATAAACACACACACCACACGTTATAGTCTCAGAGATGAACATCCAAAAATAATCACAAGTCATTTTATTCCACAATTATCTGCCAATGCACCTTAAAAGGTTTTCTGAATAAACTTACATTTCTTTGCCATTATTACAATTCATAAATATACATAATCTGATACATCAAAAGTTGAAAGCCTAGCCTATTGGTAGTTCCTACCTCAGCTACATCGACATCAACGCCTATAGAAAACTGCGGAACGTTTCCTATCCGCTCGCGAATTGGGAGCTTGGTCCTGTTCATCTTGTCTATCTGATGTTGTGTGATGAAAGAAGAAAGCAAGGGTGAGCAACAAGCCCACCAAAATAATATGTATAATGATTAACAATATATGAGCCTTCTCATAGTACTCATGAAAGTCTTGGTCAAAAGAAATGAACCAAGTTGATATCTTAATGCGATGAAGTCGCAAAATATTCAGTATATATATATACATATATACTTTTCAAAATATGGGAAGTCCTCTTCCATGCATAATACACACAGAGTTCCAGTGTATAACTGTATAAAAATATCGTTGTAAGGTGATCTCATATATCTAACCTTGTCTCAACATTTTTCTGAAAATCTTTGTCATGCATAAGATAATCATTTACTAGATATAAGTTTAAAAGATGAAGTTACAAGATACTCCAATATACTTATATCTTTTCCAAATACTACTTGAACTACCACCGTTCAAGTTATAATTAGTTTCAAAAGTTCATCACACTGATGAGACTACAAGATAAGACTTGAATAGATTCAATCTTTGAAATATTTTGAAGGAAATGAAGTTATGATATACTTCATTAAGTCCCGATATATATATACACCTATATATATACATACATTTCCTGAAAACCTCTGTCATATAAAGTATGAACAAAATTGCAATATCCGATAAATTTGAAAAGGAAAGAATTTTGGCATAAACCTGATATCTTGCTGATCAGGCAAAGATACCAATAAGTAACCTTTTCTACTAGTAGATGGATGAATCCCCCACCGGTCATCACCCTGGCCACATAAGGACCTTGTGCTGGACCGCCACCCGGCCTCTTACGCGTTGATGGACTGCCACCCAGCCACTTACACTTTGATAGACCGTACCCCGGCCTGTCGCTTATGCCGACTCAATTAGATGGGCTTACTTCCCGAACGTTGGGTAAGTAATCAATTCATTTGTTTTCTCAAAACAGCAACCACGTTGCGAATGTAAAATACACCACAGAGCTGGATCCCCCAGCTTTTGAGCGAGTATTTAAATCCTCTTTGAAAGGAAGATCTTAAATATAAAAAAAATGAGTTTTGGGGTCCACTCTAACTTTAAAAAAATCATTTTGAAGACTCGAAAACATTTTTTTTAAGAATGTTTGGAGTACTGCTGATTTATTAAAATAAATCAGTCCCGATATATTAGAAAATATCTGAATATTATTTAAATAATATTCTCATAAAGATAATCCTTATAAAAATATTCGAAGTAGAAGTTTTAAAACTTATACTTGAAATGGATATTAAATAACCAAAGATATACTTATATGAAAGTACTATTTGATTATCGACACCTTATTCTTTAATAAAATAAAGAATATATCTCAGCAAATAATCGGAGTCATAGATCCTCAAATGAATATTCAAATAATATTCAATAAATAAAATAAGCTGAGTCATAAGCCCTCGAATGAATATTCGAAATAATATTCAATAATAAAATAAAGGAGTCATAAGTCCTCGGATGAATATTCGAAATAATATTCAATAATAAAATAAAGGAGTCATAAGTCCTCGGATGAATATTCGAAATAATATTCAATAATAAAATAAAGTTATCGAATAAACCTTATTCGATTAATAGTTTTGAAAACTATAACCATATATATATACAAATATATATATATATATAAAATCTACTCGGGATCCTCGACTCCCGGTTTTAGAAAATGTTTTCACCTTTGGGTCCCTATACTAAGGGTATATGCAAATTACTGCTATTCTCTAGCATAGGTATTATCAACTGAACCAACAGATATATATGGCAAGAATACGAAACAGGCACGCATATATATACCATATCAACATGCTTCAATATATCGCAACATTTGCTAATTAACCAACATGCATCTATCGCAAGATAATGCATATACATATATACATCACAACAACAGTATAACGGGTAGAAAACTTGCCTGAGCGACTGGGGGTTATGAATGGCTCGGGACGAGTCTGGTAACCTATAAGCAACAAGTAAGTTGGAATTAAACCAAAGTCACTTGTAAATCTATACTCTAACCAACTCAGACTCTAACGCTCGCTTTGCGCTTACTGATTCTCTTAAGTCACTCGAGTACCCTCGGCTCCACCATTTTTAATAATTTAACCATTACGAGTTTCAAGGCGATTCTTTCGCGGGTGTCTTACCACCTTCCTAACACACTTACCATAATTGTTTCATACATTAATTAACCCTTTTTGGTCTTTAACCTATGTTTCAAAGTAAGGCGAGGGGAAAAGTTTCGTTCGCGGAACGCCGTTACTTGAAACGGTCGTTTCTCCTAAATCGTATATCGGAATTAAACGAACTACATATCAAAACGAAGCTCGTAACATGAGCTATCTAAAAATGGCAATGGTCATAATCTAGCAGGGAGTTCTCGGGTCCAAATGTTATGAACAAAAGCAGTCTAAAGTAAATCGGACATTACGACGGCTATGTTTACGTGATTTCCCAAATTTAAACCATTCAAAAACCATCACAATTCAACCTCAACCCATTCATACAACCAAAGTCCATCCTTATCACATCATAACAGCCCCAATTAATTCAATATTAACATTTATACTTATGCTTAAGCTTGAATTTAACTATATTTAAGTTCTTTTAACCAAAACAACAAGATTCACCATTCCATTTCACTACCACTCCAACCCAAACTCTAAACCACAAGCATTAAGCTACTATATCACCATAATAATCAAAATCATCTTATTATACAAAGGAATCTAGGGTTTGGAGATGATATACCTTCCTTGAAGTGGTGGGAGTAGCTAGGAAGCCTTAAGAAGCCTTGAGAAGTCTTAGGGATGCTTGGATCTTAAAGGAAAACAAGAAAAAATCAAGTTAAAAACTTTGAAATCACTATTCATTGTCTTCTTCATTGATTTCTTGAAGAAGATTGAGAAAGAATTGAAGGCTTAAACTCATAATATAGCCATAACTATGCATAAGGATGACTAGGGAATTATCTTACCAATTTAGGAAGCCTTGATCTTGAGTTTTGAAATTTGTTTCTCTTGGAAATGGCAAAAGCCGAGAGCAAGCCTTGGTGATGAAGAATAAAAGTTTGTTTTGATGAGAAATGATTTGTTTGGCTTGGTTGATTCAATTAGATTTCTTTTATTTTAGGTTAATTACCAATTTAACCTTGGTTTTGTGTGGTTAACAATCCACCACATTTCCTTCCTTCTTATGTCATGCTTATGTCATGCTATGATGTCATCTTCCCCTCCTTGTCCTCTTCTCATTGGTTGGGTGACATCATCCTCTCTAATCCCTTTGATTAACTTCCTTAATTGTTTGCCTAATGACCGCTGATCTGTTATTCGGTTCGCTTAACTTTCGTTTTCGTTTATCGTTTGAGGGATCATACTCGGGATCTTATTACTTAGGTTCCCTTAACCTTTCTAAATATATTATATTCCTTTTATGATCCTCTCTTATAATCCTTGAATTTAAATCCTTTTAATCATGTTACCTTATACTCAATTCTTTCCGTATCTAGTGGATTTCCGGGAAAAATCAAAGTGTTCGGAATTGGAGTCTGACGATCTTTACATACACTTATATACCATATAGGGTGCCAATAAAATCTCAGAATATCCATAAAAGAACCCCTACCTAGTGTGGCATGAAAAGTTTTCTCATTCAGCAAAAACACTATTCATAAGGGTTTCAAAATTTTTCCAAAAATTGGGGTTATTACAGTCTCCCCTCCTTAAAAGGATTCCATCCCGGAATCAGATAGAAAATGAATAGGGATACTCTCTTAGCATTGCACTTTTTAACTCTCGAGTAAATTTTCACACATTGTGGTCCTTCCATCAAACTCTGAATAGTTTGATAACCCTTCTCCTAAGCACTTGTTCCTTTTCACTCTATAACCTTTCCTGGTTGCTCCATATAGGTTACGTCGGGTTGCGTGTCTATGCGCTCATATGCCCCTATTTATCTGGCATCCGAATTATACTTCCCTAACATTGATACGTGGAACACGTTATGAACTTGCTACGGGTTCGGGGGTAGGGCTAGCTCGTATGCTAACTTCCCAATACGTCTTAATACCTCAAAGGGTCCAACAATTCGTCGGCTTAGCTTTCCTTTCTTTTTTTTTTGAACCTCATCAATCCTTTCCAAGGGATACCTTTAACATTACTAGGTCCCCTATTTCCTATTCTTTGTCCTTTCGTGTCAAATCAACATACTTTTTATGTCCATCTTGGGCTACTACCAGCTGTCCTCTGATTAGATCTATTATATCCTTGGTCCTTTGGACCACTACTGGTCTGAGCATCTTGCGCTCTACAACTTCATCCTAACACAAGGGAGATCGACATTATCTTCCCTCAAGGATCTCATAAGGCGACATCTTGATAATGACATATGATCTATTGTCGTAAGATAACTTAATCCGCGTTAAGTGATCATTCCAAATTCTTTCAAGTTTATTGCACCGACTTTCATCATAGCTTCTAGCATTATAGCTTTTGCTTCTCAATACCCATTCTTTTCCAGTTCGTAATCGCTACTACCTTCCGTTCTTAATATTATACTGGTTATACTTTTGCTCGTTAGAGTTCTATAACCTTTTAATAACCACGTCAACCTTAGTATCACGAATGTGCTTCCATTCTGACTACCACCATAACTTTACTACTCCTTTCTCAGCTGTTTCCATTTTCCAAGGTTTGATCAATCATATAGAAGTAAAAGAACTTATTGAGAGATCACTATGATCATGAACACTTGTTATATCGCATAGTTAGTACAGAAGGTGGCCAGCCTTTAGTACTTGACAAGCAATTAAACAATAGCTGGTATCCTACTCGGCTTCTATCACACAGATAGATAGTCATTCGGCAATACCTCCCCTTCTGGAAGGGCTGTTCTTCTCAGTTTATATGAAATGAAAAGAAGAGAGAAGAATGAACTGAAGAGAATTGTATATACGTAAAAGTTTTATTGCCACAAAATATCTGGCTTGGAACCTACCTCTGAATTATAGAGGTTTGTCATAGGAGAACAAAACATATGTGTATATATATCAACATCAAGTATTATCGCATCGCATTTTGCATGCTTAAATATTTTATTTTATTTTGCTATTCCGTCCATCATTCTATGGACCCATTCTCTTCCTCGAGCTTATACATAATCACCTTTGAAACTCCCTCGATATCGAAAATCGAATCTGGGATCTCATTCTAGACATCATCGTTACTAGAATCCTATGCTTGCACCGCAACCTTCCTCATATAGTAATACGACTCTCTTTTCATAAGAGGGAATAAATATTCAATAGGTAGATACTCTACTTAATTAGTCTATCAATGATAACTTATACACTACCACGACCCGATTAGTGGTACTTAATCTCAACATCCATTCCAATACAACTCTCATGGTTGTAATTAGCTCATTACTCGCAGAATCATTGCTGCCTTACTATGGTCCACCACTGACCTACTGTCATCATTCACTTTCCATGAAATCTTAATATCTAACCATACGGAGTCCATATATGTCGTATAAAATTCTTCTAAGGAGGTAACCTAATCACCATTCATGATTCATGAAGAACACTCCTGATCCTGACATACATACATGACATGAAGCAGATAAAATTGCAGAAGAGTTTCAATCAAAGTAACTATAGCAGGTTAATACCATTCTCAATCATATACCTTCAATAGAAGACTTAACTCGAAGGTTCGTTTAGTCCTTTTTTTGAAACATGGTCCGGGATTATCCTCCGGGTAGTTCCTTCTGAGATAGATAGCCCGCTCATGGCGATTACACGAATTAAACCTTTACCAACTACTATTACGGTTGGGTATTGCACAGTCATCAGAAGGAATGTCAATCTTCCAAACCATAATACAACCTTCATAGCTTTAACCATCATCACTGTATTCCTTTGGCACAAGCGCCTATAATTATCCTCTTACCTTTAAAGTGTCGGCCACCTCTTTGGCCTTTCCTGATAGTAACTTTCCTTACAGTCAATGTCATTTTAACCACCTCCAAATAAATTTTCTACCTTATTTCAATCACTGCTTTTGTGAAGATGTTTTCCTTAAAATCTGATGAGTAAAAAAAAATATCACCATTTTTCCATAAGTTATTGCCTCAGTCTTTAGAGGTTAATCACTGTCACGACTGACTCTCAATCATACTTAGAACATCTTTTATCTTAGGTCCTAATTGCCCTGAACAATTTCGACCTTTACTGGTTCGATCCATACTTTCTCGTGGTTTAACACGTGCCCCACTTGGCATCATTATAATTACGTCATATTTCCTTTATCAATATTTCTATTCTTGAGAATTTTCAATATTACCTTTCTCCTTGTAAAACCTCTAAGGTTATCCTTGAATCGTTCCTCCTGTATTCCCTAGATATAGGGCATATCAAAATACCATATACTAATACTAGAATCATTGTCTATATACTTTTGAAAAATTTCTCCACTGATTCTTTAAAGGTTGTTGTTACCTTAATCCTTTCCAATTCATACTGTTAAAACTCATACTATCCCTATTAAGGGTGAAATGCCAACCTTTATGCATTCCCCTAGGATTCATTTTAAGTTACCGATGTTCTATCCTTAATTCCACCTTTTAAAAGGTACATGCATCCTTTCATGGATAAATACAGTCATATATTCCTGATAAGGGTGTCTTATTCAATCATTTCCACCTCGATAGTATATGCCTAATTTCACAATAACATCTGTATTCAAATTGAGGTCAATCAATATGGCCTCCAAAAGATAACAATGTTTACCCGCTTTTTTTTTCCTAATTTGGTAATGAGAACAAGGATGTTCTGGAAGATATGGGTCGTGTTCAACGCGAACCTCTTCTTAATAATTCCTTATTTACTTTTGTTGTTTATCTCAACAGTCACCTCAATGTTGGGATATCTTTCATACCTGGCGTCTCCCTTTCTGGGTATCAAGCCACCGGTCTTACACTTCACATTCTTGAAGGTCACTTCCTTCATCCAATTTTCCTAATTTCTTACTTCCTTGCCTCCTCAGTCTATCCGCGTCTCATTATTTATCCTTTGAACTATCTCAAGGTTTCCTCAAATCCTCCCAACTTACAGGGGATAAAATATATGTATCTCTTATTCCTTCAATCATCAACTTTAACTCATGGTGAACCACCCTCACCCTGACGATTACATACTTTTCTATTTCTATTGCTACGAGTCTTTAGGGTTTCCTCATACCCAACTCCCTTATCATTCCTCAAACTCTATTGCCTTTATATTCCTTCCCACTTCAGTTTCTTTTTATTTTCCTTTCTCTTATCATTATTTCATGAACCCACTAATCATTGAGTTCAAGCATCACATCGTTCTGAGATTCTTGTCATCAGAACGAATCTTGACAACTCTTATAACTTAACTTCATATTTCATCATACTCGTCCGCCTTTGTTCTGACTCTAAAGCTTTTACACTATCTCCATAACCTTGGGAATTACTTTTCCGAAAACAATTGACTGAACTTAAATCAGTTTATTATAATCTCTTGCTCCGTGCCTTCCTTGGTCTTTCACCAGCGGGTGGTCTCTCTCTTAGGAGGGTAAGTGACAAAGACAGTCTTTTGTGATTCATCAATCATTTAGAATCTTAAATGATTCCTCTATTTCCTTTAGCCAGGCTCATGCCTCGACTAGGTCAACCTGTTCCTTGGAACTCTGAGAGCTTAGCGATTTAAAGGTCATGAAAGAATTTCCTACCGCATTGTTTCCTCAAGGTGGTGGTTGGGGATATTAGTCTAAGTTCTCTTTTTTTTTTGACAGGTCCATGAATTGCCCCATAGGAGTACCGTCCTGGTTCTCCCTATCTTGCTCAACTTCTGTTTTCTCAGTATGAAATGTTTTCTCATCCTCCCCATAATCGGGGTCATCCTACATATTTTAAATCCTCATTTTCCACTTTATTATGTTATGGGTTCCTTCTATCTTGATGGCGACCTCCCTAACTATCAGGTTCAGGGTTTGCTCTAAATCTCATTCCTCAAACTAGCTTTCATCTAAGATCTCATCTTTAAGCTCTTGAACACTTGGAACCCAAATTTTGTAGGAATACCTCATTATTCCCTTCTCATCTTTCTCGGTATTAATCTTTTATCTAATTGTTGGCTCTTTGCCTTCCTTCATCACTTTTTCTGGCACAATATGTTCTTTTCCGATAATTCGGACTGTATTGCAATCTCAAACAGCTTTTCGGTACCGGCTCCGGTTACCTTCATATCTATTTCCATTTTCTCAAAATCTCTTATCAACTCTCCCAAAGACATTATCATCTTGAGTCTCTCCTTTACACTAAGGCATTAGCCACCATTTTGGCTTTCCCTGGATGATAAAGAATCTCATAATCGTAATCCTTGATTAGCTCTAACCGTCTCCTCTGGCCTATGTTGAGCTCTTTCTATGTGAAAATGTACTAGAGCACTTATGGCTTGTGTAAATCTCGCACTTCTCTCCATACAAGTAGTGCCTCCAATCTTTAGGGCAAAACTATTGCCACGAGCCCAAGCTCATGGGTGGGGATATCGAATTTTATATTCCCGTAATTGTCTTGACGCGTACGCGATTACCTTACCGTGCTACATAAGCACGCACCCTAAGCCCTTGTGCGAAGTGTCACTATACTTCACAAAATCTCCTTTTCCATCCGGCAACGCCAGCATAGGGGCCGTCACCAACCTTTGCTTCAGTTCTTGAAAGCTGTTCTCGCATTTCTCTGTCCATTCAAACTTCTCAGTCTTACGAGTAAGCCACGTTAAAGGGGGCTACTGTCTTTACAAACTTGAACGAACCTCCGGTAGTGATCGACCAATCCTACCTCTGGTAGTCGACCTAACCATGGTCATCAATTCATCAGTGGTCCTTTATTCATTCTTGTCAGGATCCTTCACAGGATCCTTCTTAGCGATAATTCCCTTCTAGGACAACATCCTCAACCGCTACATCCTCAATATGAACATCATCCGGTCCCGTGTTAGGACGCTCTATCGGGTCCACAATCTGATCTCCAATAACTTAATAAAACATCATCGCGTTGTTGCTCCTCAACCTCAGGGTTCGGAGTCCCGCTACCATATATGATAACGAACTGTGCTTCTATCACGATATTTATAAGGGTTCCCATAAGGGTTTTAACTGTCAGTACTACGTTAGGTAGTCCGACTATGAACTTGGCAAGAGTTCTTATTATCTTAACGTCACATCATCTCTGAGGTTTATAACGCTTCGCTCTGATACCACTTCTGTAACACCCCCAAATCCGGGGTCGGGGATCCGGGTTGTCACGAGTTCCATTTCCCTTAATAACACCCAATCTTAATAATTAATCAACTACTCTGTACTGTGACCCCACAATAAACACACACACCACACGTTATAGTCTCAGAGATGAACATCCAAAAATAATCACAAGTCATTTTATTCCACAATTATCTGCCAATGCACCTTAAAAGGTTTTCTGAATAAACTTACATTTCTTTGCCATTATTACAATTCATAAATATACATAATCTGATATATCAAAAGTTGAAAGCCTAGCCTATTGGTAGTTCCTACCTCAGCTACAGCGACATCAACGCCTATAGGAAACTGCGGAACGTGTCCTATCCGCTCACGAATTGGGAGCTTGGTCCTGTTCATCTTGTCTATCTGATGTTGTGTGATGAAAGAAGAAAGCAAGGGTGAACAACAAGCCCACCAAAATAATATGTATAATGATTAACAATATATGAGCCTTCTCATAGTACTCATGAAAGTCTTGGTCAAAAGAAATGAACCAAGTTGATATCTTAATGCGATGAAGTCGCAAAATATTCAGTATATATATATACATATATACTTTTCAAAATATGGGAAGTCCTCTTCCATGCATAATACACACAAAGTTCCAGTGTATAACTGTATAAAAATATCGTTGCAAGGTGATCTCATATATCTAACCTTGTCTCAACGTTTTTCTGAAAATCTTTGTCATGCATAAGATAATCATTTACTAGATATAAGTTTAAAAGATGAAGTTACAAGATACTCCAATATACTTATATCTTTTCCAAATACTACTTGAACTACCACCGTTCAAGTTATAATTAGTTTCAAAAGTTCATCACACTGATGAGACTACAAGATAAGACTTGAATAGATTCAATCTTTGAAATATTTTGAAGGAAATGAAGTTATGATATACTTCATTAAGTCCCGATATATATATACACCTATATATATACATACGTTTCCTGAAAACCTCTGTCATGTAAAGTATGAACAGAATTGCAATATCCAATAAATTTGGAAAGGAAAGAATTTTGGCATAAACCTGATATCTTGCTGATCAGGAAAAGATACCAATAAGTAACCTTTTCTACTAGTAGATGGATGAATCCCCACCGGTCATCACCCTGGCCACATAAGGACCTTGTGCTGGACCGCCACCCGGCCTCTTACGCGTTGATGGACTGCCACCCAGCCACTTACACTTTGATAGACCGTACCCCGGCCTGTCGCTTATGCCGACTCAATTAGATGGGCTTACTTCCCGAACGTTGGGTAAGTAATCAATTCATTTGTTTTCTCAAAACAGCAACCACGTTGCGAATGTAAAATACACCACAGAGCTGGATCCCCCAGGTTTTGAGCGAGTATTTAAATCCCCTTTGAAAGGAAGATCTTAAATATAAAAAAAATGAGTTTTGGGGTCCACTCTAACTTTAAAAAAATCATTTTGAAGACTCGAAAACATTTTTTTTAAGAATGTTTGGAGTATTGCTGATTTATTAAAATAAATCAGTCCCGATATATTAGAAAATATCTGAATATTATTTAAATAATATTCTCATAAAGATAATCCTTATAAAAATAATCGAAGTAGAAGTTTTAAAACTTATACTTGAAATGGATATTAAATAACCAAAGATATACTTATATGAAAGTACTATCTTTATTTGAATAATCGAAAATATGTTTGATTATCGACACCTTATTCTTTAATAAAATAAAGAATATATCTCAGCAAATAATCGGAGTCATAGATCCTCAAATGAATATTCAAACAATATTCAATAAATAAAATAAGCTGAGTCATAAGCCCTCGAATGAATATTCGAAATAATATTCAATAATAAAATAAAGGAGTCATAAGTCCTCGGATGAATATTCGAAATAATATTCAATAATAAAATAAAGGAGTCATAAGTCCTCGGATGAATATTTGAAATAATATTCAATAATAAAATAAAGTTATCGAATAAACCTTATTCGATTAATAGTTTTGAAAACTATAACCATATATATATATAAATATATATATATATATAAAATCTACTCCGGATCCTCGACTCCCGGTTTTAGAAAATGTTTTCACCTTTGGGTCCCTATACTAAGGGTATATGCAAATTACTGCTATTCTCTAGCATAGGTATTATCAACTGAACCAACAGATATATATGGCAAGAATACGAAACATGCATGCATATATATACCATATCAGCATGCTTCAATGTATCGCAACATTTGCTAATTAACCAACATGCATCTATCGCAAGATAATGCATATACATATATACATCACAACAACAGTATAACGGGTAGAAAACTTACCTGAGCGATTGGGGGTTATGAATGGCTCGGGACGAGTCTGGTAACCTATAAGCAACAAGTAAGTTGGAATTAAACCAAAGTCACTTGTAAATCTATACTCTAACCAACTCAGACTCTAACGCTCGCTTTGCGCTTACTGATTCTCTTAAGTCACTCGAGTACCCTCGGCTCCACCATTTTTAATAATTTAACCATTACGAGTTTCAAGGCGATTCTTTTGCGGGTGTCTTAGCAACTGCCTAACACACTTACCATAATTGTTTCATACATTAATTAACCCTTTTTGGTCTTTAACCTATGTTTCAAAGTAAGGCGAGGGGAAAAGTTTCCTTCGTAAAACGCCGTTACTTGAAACGGTCGTTTCTCCTAAACCGTATATCGGAATTAAACGAACTACATATCAAAACGAAGCTCGTAACATGAGCTATCTAAACATGGAAATGGTCATAATCTAGCAGGGAGTTCTCGGATCCAAATGTTATGAACAAAAGCAGTCTAAACTAAATCAGACATTACGACGGCTATGTTTACGCGATTTCCCAAATTTAAACCATTCAAAAACCATCACAATTCAACCTCAACCCATTCATACAACCAAATTCCATCCTTATCACATCATAACAGCCCCAATCAATTCAATATTAACATTTATACTTATGCTTAAGCTTGAATTTAACTATACTTAAGTTCTTTTAACCAAAACAACAAGATTCACTATTCCATTTCACTACCACTCCAACCAAAACTCTAAACCACAAGCATTAAGCTACTATATCACCATAATAATCAAAATCATCTTATTATACAAAGGAATCTAGGGTTTGGAGATGATATACCTTCCTTGAAGTGGTGGGAGTAGCTAGGAAGCCTTAAGAAGCCTTGAGAAGTCTTAGGGATGCTTGGATCTTAAAGGAAAACAAGAAAAAATCAAGTTAAAAACTTTGAAATCACTATTCATTGTTTTCTTGATTGATTTCTTGAAGAAGATTGAGAAAAAATTGAAGGCTTAAACTCATAATATAGCCATAACTATGCATAAGGATGACTAGGGAATTATCTTACCAATTTAGGAAGCCTTGATC
Source organism: Apium graveolens (assembly GCF_009905375.1). Taxonomy (NCBI): domain Eukaryota; kingdom Viridiplantae; phylum Streptophyta; class Magnoliopsida; order Apiales; family Apiaceae; genus Apium; species Apium graveolens. Next base: position 205,279,895 of record NC_133656.1, on the reverse strand, counting down.
TTGAGTTTTGAAATTTGTTTCTCTTGGAAATGGAAAAAGCCGAGAGCAAGCCTTGGTGATGAAGAATAAAAGTTTGTTTTGATGAGAAATGATTTGTTTAGCTTGGTTGATTCAATTAGATTTGTTTTAATTTAGGTTAATTACCAATTTAACCTTGGTTTTGTGTGGTTAACAATCCACCACATTTCCTTCCTTCTTATGTCATGCTTATGTCATGCTATGATGTCATCTTCCCCTCCTTGTCCTCTTCTCATTGGTTGGGTGACATCATCCTCTCTAATCCCTTTGATTAACTTCCTTAATTGTTTGCCTAATGACCGCTGATCTGTTATACGGTTCGCTTAACTTTCGTTTTCGTTTATCGTTTGAGGGATCATACCCGGGATCTTATTACTTAGGTTCCCTTAACCTTTCTCAATATATTATATTCCTTTTATGATCCTCTCTTATAATCCTTGAATTTAAATCATTTTAATCATGTTACCTTATACTCAATTCTTTCCGTATCTAGTGGATTTCCGGGAAAAATCAAAGTGTTCGGAATTGGATTCTCACGATCTTTACATACACTTATATACCATATAGAGTGCCAATAAAATCTCAGAATATCCATAAAAGAACCCCTACCTAGTGTGGCATGAAAAGTTTTCTCATTCAGCAAAAACACTATTCATAAGGGTTTCAAAAATTTTCCAAAAATTGGGGTTATTACATATGGGGTGGCTTGAATGAAGGTATAGTTTTGAGTCTTTTCAGAGAAGTATGGCTGTGAGTGATTTGAGTTTTGAGGAGAGAGTTTGCTGTGAGCTTGTAGAAATATTTAGGCTTAGAGGTTTGAGGTTGAGCAGTTTTTGATGAGATTGAATGTGAAGGTTTAGCAATTGGTATTTGGATATTTAGGGTTTGAAGAGGTTGAGATGTATCATTATTTTGTCTTTGTCTCCTTCCACCCCTCCTTTGAGTCTCAGATCCACTTTTCTTCTCCTTCTCTTTCTCACTATCACCTTTTCCACCTATTGCCTTGCTAGATTGACTTGAGTTTGAGCCAGAAGGATTTTGACCATCTTTTTTCTGCTCATCATCACCCAAGTCATCTGTGTTAATTTGAGTTTTAGGCAAATTGGCTTCAGGGTTATCAATGTATCTCCTCAGAATCTTGATCATACCTTCTTCTTCACCAGTCTTCAATTTCTTACTTTTTAGCTCAGACTCAAGCACCATTATCAGTCTTCTGTTGGCCATGACACAGTTTTTAGGTACTTGGAAATGTTTCAGTTGCTTGGTTATAGAGCAGATATAGTGCACCCCTTTGCTTGGATATAGGTAGGCTTCTAGGAATGCAGCTTCTTGAGCCTTCTTCAACTCAGCTAGTAGCATTTTCTCTTTATTGTTGATTATCCTGACTTTGTTAATCAGAATGTCTACTTCAGATGCTTTTTTGGAAATTAGATAATTGAAGTTGACTTGCATACATCTGTCTACACCAGAATCATTAAGATTGATCACTATCCTTTTCTCCAAAAACTTGTCCTTGACTGGGATCTGCAACACCCTGATATAATTGATAGTCTTTTCCAAGGTCTTTCTGTAAGTGAAGAAATTGTTGTTGAGAGAGTTCCTTAATCCAGTGAGCAAGTTGTCAAACTCTTGTGTCATTCTTGGACCTTGAGCAGCCATAAGGAGCCTCTCTTGTTCTAGCCCTTGTTCTTGACTTTTGAGTGTTGATTGTGCTAGCCTTGCATCTATCTCCCCCTTAGTCTTGGTGACAGGCATGAGTAAGGGAGTAGGAATCTCAGGTCTTACAGCTTCATGCAATGCTGGCAGTGGTATGTTGAGTTTTCCCATAATGGCTTCCAAGACAACTGTATTCTGTATTTGTAGATGCTTATGGGACTCCACTAGGGCCTGAATATCATGTTGTTGACTCTCAACCAATGTAGTTAGAGCTCTGACTTGTGAAGATAAATCTGAGTTGGAAGCTTGAAGTGAAGAAATTTGATCTTAAAGTTCTCTTATTTGAGGAGTAGAGGTTTTGGTGGAAAAGGACTCAAAGTGTTCATCAACAGCTTTTCTAACACCTTTCATGAGAAGAAATGAAGGCTCATACCTAGCAGAATGAATTTGATCTAGCTTGACCCTGGTATCATTTGAATTTGTGATATGAGCTTGAACTTGATCAAACAGGGCCTTGAAAGAGCTCTTCATTTTTGACACTTCCTTCTCTATGGAGGCCAGATCCATCCTTGACATTTGCTCAGAGAAAGACTGAAATTGATTTTTGATGTCCTTTTGAGAAGGCACAATGTCATCCATCTTTTCCTTGATCAACTACCTGACTTTATCTTCATGTCCAGTCAATTTTACTTCAAGGGCCTTTCCAAAGAGATGGAAAGCCTTGAGTTGAGCTTTATGCACATCCATAATGGCATCATAGACTTCAGGAGGAGTGAGAGTTTTAGCATTGCTTCCCAAGATAGTTATGTATTCTCTCCTGAATCTTGCCAAAACTTCATCCATTTCTGCCATATGGTCACCAGACAACCAGGCATCTACATTTCCATCTTCTTCAGCCTCTTCTACTATCTTCTCCTTCTATTGTTCAACCTCTTCATTGAAGCATAGCAGTATAGCTTGATAGTCCCTGTTCCCCATGTCTGAAGTGAGCAATTGCCGAGAAAGATTGGCCAAGCCTGAGATTTGATCTACCAACATTACATCAACTGTAGAAGGTTGAGCTTCCATATCTTGTAGCCATTGAGCCATGACATGTGGTTGGTTGGATTGAGATGTGGATAGCTGTTGAAAAATGTTTACATTACCACCTGTGACTGAAGTCACAGTTTGACTCACAGATAAACCTGTGGTTTTGAAAGTTTGTTGTTCACCACATATAGTAGGAACCTCCATTAGAATTGGAGAGGATTTGACTGGGTTACTGTCATGTACACTAGCCTCAAATCTTTGTGCACCTTGCAGAGCACTGTCACATACATGTGATGGATTTGCCTCTTCCATATTAGGATCATTGGAAATTGTACTCATAGCTTCAACTGTGAAAGCAATTTCAGCTAGGGTTTTGAGGAGAGTTGTTCCTTCTAGAGGAACCTCCAATTGAATTGGAGAGGATTTAGATAGCTCCCCCTCAGGAGTACTACCCTCAAACCTATTCATCTGTGAAGATGATGGTGCACATGAAGGTGCAAGAGTGACCATGGGGTCTTCAGTAAAAACTGATGAAACCCCCATGTTTGTGATGGTGTCATCAAGATCTACCCCAGCTAGTAGTCTCTCACCATCTAGATGTTGATTCTGGGTGGTGAGCACAGTTTCATGAACCTAGTCACTTGAGTGTTGGTGCACTTGAGAATCAGATTTAAGTGCTTTATATGATGAAGAAATTTGGGAGATTAAAGAAGTTTGCTCATTTGTGGGTATTGGCAGCTCCCCCCGAATGGATGAGGGAGCTTCAAGTGATGTGCCCTCACTGTGTGTGCCATCCTTATTTCTTCTACCATACACTCTAGGTGCAGGTTGTGCTGACTCAGTACAGGATGCATTGGGGTGCATGCTCTTTTCAATAGATACACCATGTTGAGAGGATGCATCTAGTAACTGTTTACTCCCCATTTGTTCAACTGTGCCCTTTTGAGAGGACACAGAGGTGTCTAGAGTGGTCAACTCTGGTAACTTACTCTTCTTTGGTTTCTTGACCAAGGGTGACTCTGGTGCAGTTTGAAATATTTCACTCTCATTTATAATATCAAGGGTTGGTTCCTTTCTCTTCTTTTTACTCACTTCAGTATTTTGAGAGACTAAAGTGGTTGGTTTGCTAACATCTAGTGGTTTAAAAGAAAGGGATGTGGCCTTGGAAGGTCCCTGTTGGTGTGCCTGTGTTTGTGCTTCCACAGGACCAGGAACCATAGCTGAACTAGAAAATTTAGGAGCCCTCATGTCTGGCATAGGGTAAGGATAAGTCTTGAATCTCTCCAACATAAATGGAGTGATTCTGATACTTACACTCACCTTATTCTTTGAAGTAAGAGAGCCAAATATGATTTTGGACACTTGCTTGCAATTGCCAATTCTACTACTATCAATTCCAGCTAACAAATGTATGTCATTGACTTTATGAGCTAAAGTAGATATAATAAACTTTGGCAAAAAGATTTCTTTACCTCTATTCTTCAAAGGCATAGTAAGCCTGGTAGCCAGCTCCTCCAGAATTAGACTTCCAACATTCAGATGCCTGTTGTGAGCTATTGAGAACACCAGCTTCTGCACCACACTTGAGATGTTGTCAAAGCCAGTTTTTCTGCAAGTGAAAGCCCACACTACAGAATCAAACACAAAGGACCATTCCTTCTTAAGGTTTGTTCTGTTCAGGCTTGCCAAGTTGATTGAGCCACTGTAGTTGATGAAGTCCATGAATTCACTCAGCTCATCTGCAGTTGGCATCTCTCCATAATTCTCAGTTGGCAATCCCAGGGCTGTATTCACATCAGCAGCTGAAAACTCAATTTCCTGGCCTCCAATTATGCATGTGACCACCACAGAAGTGACATTCTCTAGAACAACTGTCCTAGTTATAGCTGATGTCCAAAATTCATGAAGAATGTCCAAATACAGCATAGGACTTGCAGTTAAAGCACCTGTAATGTAGGATTCAGAAAGAAACTTCACAAACCCCTTGAAGCTATCAGGGGCTTGGTTAGCATCAAGAAAAGCAATAAAGTTAGTTCCCTTCTCTGGAATGATAGCTCTAACAATGTTTTGTTCCATTGTAGTGTTTAGAAGTAGTGGGTAAGAAAGAGTTTTGAGAAAGGATAAAAAATGAGAGAGAAATCGCCTTTTTTCTGAAATCTAGGTCACTTGAGATCTCGAAGAGGTGTAAGTACAGTGTGTGTATCGAGAAGTCTGGGTATTTATAGAAAAAGTAAAATACTTATCGAGAAGTTAAATAAATGTTTGATATTAAACTTATCGAGAAGTAATTTTGAATATGAAAAAAGGTACATTCGAGAAGTCAAATGACTTATCGAGAACTCTGATAAATGCCCAGTTTGACCAAAAATGACTGAAATAATTCTAATTTATTTGAATTGAATCAAATTAAAATCAGAATAAATTTTCCAAAAGCATTTGTCTAAAATAATTCATTGAATTAAATTATTTTAGTTCTGAGTTATTGATAAGTCTCAAAATATCCTTGTCGAGAACTCTGTGAATTAACACTATTAGAGAACTCTACATGGTCTTATCGATAGGTCATAATAGAGCTTATCGAGAAGTCATTCGAGAAGTCTGTAAATAGACTTGTCGAGGACTCACTCGAGAACTCTAAAATGACTTGTCGATAAGTCATTTTGACTTATCGAGAACTCAGTTCTCTATACCTTTGAGTATTGTAATTCTGCCTTGTATTAATTTTACACATTTAAGATGTAAATTAATAACTGAGCAGTTTACTTAGAATTTTGAAATATTTTAAGTTAATTTTTGAATTTTTAAGAAAAATAAATATACAGAGATTCTGAAATATTTATAATTTATATTTTAGTTAATTTCCAATTAAATCAAACTAGGTTGATTTATTAGAAATTAATTTGCTGTAACACATTAGCTGAGTTCTTTGCCTTAGGATGAAGAATTGAGCATTCCAATTTCACTCACAAGTCTAGTGAAGGTTGCTTCATCCAAAGGTTTAGTAAAAATGTCAGCTAATTATTTTTCTGTTGGAACAAAAATGAGTTCAATGGTACCATTTGCAGCATGTTCCCTGATAAAATGGTACCTAACATCAATGTGCTTTGTTCTAGAGTGATTAACTGGATTAGCTACTATAGATATGGCACTAGTATTGTCACAAATAATAGAAATTTTGTATAACACTAGACCATAGTCCATTAGCTGATTTCTAATCCAAAGCACCTGACCACAACAACTTCCAGCAGCTATATATTCAGCCTCAGTTGTGGAAGTTGACATAAATTGCTATTTCTTACTGTACCAGGACACAAGTCTTTGACCAATATATTGACAACTTCCACTAGTACTTTTCCTATCAACCCTGCATCCACCAAAATATGCATCTGTGTATCCAACAGCTTCAAAACCAGTTCCCTTAGGATACCATAATCCCAAGTTTGGCTAGGCTGGGAAACTCTCACCTCTCCATCCTTATTCTTAGGGCTTCTTTGATTTTCACCCTGTCCCTCACCTTTCTTACCCACCTTCACGGTCCCCTCTTTAGGTTTGGTAGATTTTACAACTAATCTCTTTTGAAAGAAATCAGAGGGGGCTTTCTTAGATTTAGATTTAGGTACTTTTGATGGTTTGGTAGTTTGGGTAGGCAACTGTTGGGTCTTTGACACAGTTGCCATAGCTACACTAGAAAGCAAAAAAATTTGTGAGGTTGGAAGAGTGGAGACAGAAGATATTACTTCACTTACCTGAGGTCCCTCCATTACTGGAAAGTAGAATAAGGGAACCTCCTTGTGATGGTTTGCTCTGTTTAAATATGCAATGATCCTTCTTTTTTGAACCCAATAATTCAGCTTGTTGGTTGGGTTCTCAATTATAATTTCCTCAACAAGATGGTTAGAAAGCATCATGAAAAATCTAGCATAATAGACACTTCTACCTCTCTTGTTGATCTCTCCTAACTTAAAGCCTAACTCAAATAAGACTAAGTCACTGAAATTGAAATACTTATCAGTAACTAGCATGTAAAGCATGTTAAGCATAGAAATGTTTATAGAGTTAAAGTTACTAACTTTACCAGAAAACACCTTAGTTACTACATCACACAGGTAACTCCATTCTATCTGTTAGGTATAAATACAACACATAGGGGGGGTGAATGTGTTTTGGCTTAATTGTTTGATTTTTGATCGACTTAGGCTTTAGCAGTTGGTTGTTATCAATGATTAAGTAGAATAGATGTTAAACATAAATAACTGTGTAAATATGTAAAACAAAGATCTTCAAAACTCACTTAATTTTATATTAAAAATCAAGCAGTGTTTTGCTATAAAATCTCTAAGTTCTTGTTTTAGAACTTAGCTTCTTTCTTGAGAGAGAACACACAATTTTCTATCTTAATTGTTCTACTTAACTAGAGGACCAGTGTTAACTTTATAACTCAGTTAACTGCTGGTTTACACAATGGATAATAAACATGCTATTAGCTTTTCTAAACTGTCACTTGTCATTTCTATTTATAGAAAAACAAATCTTCCATTTCTGGCTTAGCATATCTTTAGCATCCCGTGATTACTTTAATTTCCTCTGTCAGTTAATCTTTGCCATTGATCTTGCACATCTCTCAAGCTGCTTTTTGTAGACTGGTCAATCCATCTATGTGAATTGTTTGTTGATTTGCAACCTTGAATATTAAACTGTTCTGCAATTCTGTACTTAAAGAAATTTCTTCACTTCGAGATCTACAATTAAGCTGTAGAGAACTCGACATCTCGATAGGCATGTTGGCTTGTCGATATCTCTGAAACTTCATTGTTGACTTGACTTATCGACAACTCTGAGTTCTCTAGTGAATATTGGTTTATCAATAACTCAGAGTTCTCTAATGGACTTTGACTTATCGAAAACTCAGAGTTCTCTAATGAATGTATACTTGTCGATATCTTTGAGTTCTCGAATGGGTATCTGACTTATCGATATCTCCAGTAGCATTTCTCGAGTTCTCGATAGACAGTTCCTGAGTTCTCGATAGGAAATTCCTGAGTTCTCGATAGGTCTTTCTGAGTTCTCGAGTGACTTCTCTATAACACTAATTCTGTGACTTGTTGTAACACCCCCAGATCCGGGGTCAGGGATCCGGGTCGTCACAGTCTTTCTTTCCACAATATCACTTCACTTAATTAATAAATAACCTTATGTTGTGACCCCACACTAACACACACCACAACCTGTTATAGTCTCAGAGATGAAATTGAAATAAGTACAAGTCCTTGAATCCACAATTAAAAGTTATAACAACCCAAAATGATTACTTGATAAATTTACAGTTAATTGCCATTATCTGCCATAAGTTATAATTATACATAATTAATTCTCAAAAGGAGAATGCCTGATCTACCAATAGATCTACCTCTGCAGCTATAGCAGCTACAACATCAACGGGAAGACGCGGGACGCTTCCCACGCGCTTGCGCTGGTTCTGCTGGAGTCTGGCCATCTTTCCTAACTGTTGTTGTGTGATGAAGAAATAAAGCAAGAGTGAGCCTTACAGCTCGCAAGATAATATATAGTGATAACAATAATACAAGTATCTAAATGGATACTTCCTAGATTTCTTTATCATGTGTAAGATAATTACTTACTAGATATAAGTTTTAAAAGAAGATGAAGTTACCAATTACTTCACTATACTTATACCATTTTTAGAAATCTACTTGAACTACTACTGTTCAAAGTATAATAAGATTCACGAGGTCATCCCATAGATGAGACCACAAATAAAACTTGAAAATATTTGATCTTTGAAATATTTTGAAAAGAAATGAAGTTACGAGATACTTCATTCAATGGATACACCAATAAAACTGTTTGACCCTGTCAATGCTTCGGCAACCACCCATTAGTAGCCTTTCGATCGAAATGCTACGGGTAGTGTTGCAGAATTATCCAAATGGATGATGAACTCATTACGGGAGTTTGCCGTGCCAGGAAGACCACTTACGATGATCAGTCGTAGTAGTACAACCCCACCATTTTCTACATGTAGAGGAGAACCTGTCGGATTTACTTGTCAACCGAACACTGAACTCCTAAGGAATGGACCGCCTTAGTGGAACTTCCAGGCCATTTGGGCCAATATAATAATACGGCTGGGCCGACACTACTCGACCACTTATGCCACTCCTAGTTCAGATGAAATCCATGACTCTGAAACGTAAAGGTCGTCCCCACTTTCCCCAAGTAGAAACTTGTTGATACGGCTCCACCAAGAAGTCGTATCTAGTTGGAAAGGAAAACTCACCGATATTTCCCAGGCGATGCCTGTTAATAGATTAACTTGTTCCAAGAATTTTACTTCCCGAGTATTGGGTAAGTAATCAAAAACTCTTTTATCAAGACAGCAACCTTGTTGTGAATATAAAACACACCACAGAGCCGAATCCCTCAGGTTTTGAGCGAGTATTTAAATCCCCTTCGAAAGGAGGATCTTAAATATAAAAATGAGTTTTGGGATCCGCTCTAACTTTTAAAAATCATTTTAAAGGCTCGAAAACACTTTAAAGAGTGTTCGGAATAATGCTGATTTAATAAAGTAAATCAGTCTCAATTAAAAAGAAATATCTGGATATTATTATTTAAATAATATTTCCATAAAGAATAATCTTTATAAAAATAATTGAAGTAGAAGTTTTAAAACTCTTACTTGAATGAAAATTAAATAATCAAGGATATACTTATGTTAGATATATTTGATAATGTCATGGCTAATATGTTTTATGTTTAGATTTCAGATCTTATTTGAACAGAACAAATCAGTACTTAACTGATCAGTACTTATACTGGAAGTCAGAACTTAAGGTACTGGAAGTCAGAACTTAAGGGATATCAGTACTTATGTTATCAGGAGATAGATATCAGAACTTAAGTGCTGAAGGACGATCAGATAAGGACAGTAGCTGATTAAAGTTAAGAAGATCAAGATAAACATAAGAAGAGATATGCATGAAGAAGGAATTCCGTGAAGAATGGAATACTTGGAATAGAAGATATCTGATTGATATATTTTAGGAAGCAGAATTATATTCCATATCAATTAGCGAATATCTTGTAACTGTGTAGTATATAAACACAGAAATAGAGTTTACACTAGAGGTGTTATCATTATCGAGAATATTATTTATTATAACTCTAGAAGCTCTCGTGATATTTTGTTCATCACTGAGAGATAACAGTTCCAGATTGTAACAGAGTTTATTGTTTAAATAAAGTTTGTTTTCTGTTACATAAGTTCTTGAAGTTTGATTTGATTGTAATAAACACTGTATTCACCCCCTCTACAGTGAAAGTGTGACCTAATAAGTGGTATCAGAGCTATCTGTTAACACACATACAGTTAAAGATCCAAACACAATCATGTCTGACACAGAAACTCCAACTAAGCCTACCAAAACTGAGGAATCATCAAAGATATCAACTCAGAGTCGATATGAGACTATCAGAGTTCCCATATTGAGACCATCTGAATATCCCATATGGAAGGTAAGGATGACCATGTTTCTGGAAGCAACAGATCCAGAATACCTTGATAGAATCAGGGAAGGGCCTCACAAACCTACCAAGCTCGCTGTTGTAGTTGCAGGTGAAGCAGCAATGACCGTACCAAAGGAAAAGACTGATTACACTGCTGAAGATATAGCATCTATTGCTAAGGATGCCAAGGTACGTCACTTATTGCATAGTGCCATTGATAATGTAATGTCAAACAGGGTAATCAACTGCAAGACTGCTAAGGAGATATGGGATGCACTGGAGACAAGGTGTCAAGGAACTGAAACAGTTAAGAAGAACAGGAAGACAATACTCACTCAAGAGTATGAACACTTTGACTCTAGGACTAATGAGTCATTGACTGATGTATATGATAGATTTGTCAAACTCTTGAATGACTTGTCATTAGTAAATAAGGAGTATGATCTTGAAGATACAAACCTCAAATTCCTGTTAGCTCTTCCTGAATGTTGGGATTTGAAGGCAACAACAATAAGAGACAACTACAATCTTGATGAAACAACTCTTGATGAAATCTATGGAATGCTCAAGACCCATGAACTTGAGATGGAACAAAGAAGCAAGAGAAAAGGAGGAAAGTCAAGGACAGTTTCTCTCAAGGTTGAAGAGGAATCCCCCAAACCACCTTCCTCAAAGAAAGATAAGGGTAAAGCTCTTATCATAAAATCTGATACTGAGTCATCAAGTTCTGAGAGTGATGATGACTCAGATTCTGAAAGCTTGCCTGAAACTGATGCTGATGAGGAGATGATGAAGCTGTGTGCTCTTATGGTGAAAGGAATCACAAAGATTGCATACAGGAAGTTCAGGAAGGGAAAGATGTTTTCCAGGAAAGGCATAAGTTCTGATAAGAAGAATTTCAGAAGATCTGAAGGAAAAGGAGGAAAGTCTGACAGAGGAGATTACGCTAATGTTAAATGTTATAATTGTGGTGAGAAAGGCCACATATCTCCTGATTGCAAGAAGACCAAGAATGACAAAGGCAAAGCTCTTGTCACAAAGCAGAAAAGCTGGACAGACACCTCAGACTCTGAAAGTGAGGAGAACTATGCATTGATGGCAAATGCTGATAAATCAAGTTCTGAGAGCAGTTCTGAAGCTGCTGAAACAAAGGTACCTCAGACTACTTATGCTTTTCATACTGATGATATTGATGAGTTGAGAAGATATCTTAAAACCATGTTTGTTAGTTATAGAGATCAAACTTTAACATGTGAAAGATTAACTTCTGAAAATCTTGCTTTTAAGAAAAGAAATGATTTCTTAGAAAAAGAGTTAGTCATGTTTCATCAAACTCAGCAGGATAGAGATAATGCTTTTTTTATTAGGGATGAAGTGCTAAAAATGAATGAATCTCTAAAAACTGAGTTAGAAAAGGAGAGAGAGATTATCAGAACTTGGACTAACTCTGGCAAAACAACTCAAAATTTGCTAAGCAGTGGAAACTGGAAAGAGGGTTTAGGCTATGGAGAAAATGAAAAAGGAACTGTAGAAATTAAGCCTGTTGATAAGCAAAAGCCGAAGTTAAAACCTGTTAAGTTTGTAACTGAAAAATCCGAAAATGAGAAATCAGAAGTTAAAAAGGAATTAGCTTCTGACAAACTAAAACAGGAAAAGACAGCTGAAGTTAACATAGGCTTAATGACGAAGAAGCAGCTTAAGCATAAGCTGAAAGATGTTAAGGATGCAAACAAGGTAAAATCACCTAGGGAAAACAGGAATGGAAAGGAAGGTGTGAATAAAAGCAATAACTATAAATATGTTCCTGATGCTCCTAGGAAAGCATGTCATAACTGTGGAAGTTCTAACCATCTGGCTTCTTTTTGCAGGAAGAATAAGAATATTAACTCCTTATCTACAAAGTCAGGAGTTAAGAGTCAGTCTGTTAGATACAAACCACAAAATCCTTGTTTTCATTGTGGTAGTTTATGGCATTCCATTTATACTTGTAAGGAATATCATAGTTTGTACTATGATTATTATCAAATAAAACCTTCTTTAAAGAAAGTTTCTGTTGTTCCTTCTAGTATAAGGTCTGATAAGAAAACTGTTAACATAAAATCTGATGTTAAATCCGCTGCAAATGTTAACAAACCTAAAAAGGCCAAAGGATCCAAGCAAGTCTGGGTCCTTAAAACTAATAATTAGTGGTTTTTTTGATTGCAGGGCAACAGGAAAAATATTCTAGTTCTGGACAGTGGATGTTCAGGACATATGACTGGAAATAAGGCCCTGCTATCAGACTTTGTGGAGAAAGCTGGCCCAAGTGTTTCTTATGGAGATGGCAACATTGGAAAAACCTTGGGATATGGCAATATCAATCTTGGGAATGTCATTATTAAAGATGTAGCTCTGGTCTCAGGACTTAAACACAACTTACTGAGTATAAGTCAAATCTGTGACAGAGGTTATCATGTTGATTTCTTTGCAGAACATTGTGAAATAGTTAGTAAATCTAAAGGAAAAATTGTTCTGAAGGGATTCAGGCGTGGTAACATTTATGAAGCTAAGCTTTCAACAAGTTCTGATGGTTCTGCAATCTGTTTAGTGAGTAGAGCCTCAACTGAAGAAAGCTGGAATTGGCACAAGAAACTCTCTCATTTAAACTTCAACAAGATAAATGAACTGATCAAGAAAGATCTTGTGAGAGGACTGCCAAAATCAGTGTTTGTTCCTGATGGTCTTTGTGACTCATGTCAGAAGGCTAAACAAAGAAAATCTTCGTTCAAGAGCAAGACTGAATCATCAATTCTTGAGCCTTACTATCTACTTCATGTTGATCTATTTGGTCCAGTGAATGTCATGTCTATTGCAAAGAAGAAATATGCGTTGGTCATAGTAGATGAGTTCACCAGATACACATGGGTGTATTTCTTGCACACAAAAAGTGAAACTGCATCTATCCTGATTGATCATGTCAAACATCTGGATAAATTGATCAAAGATTCTGTGAAAATTTTGAGGAGTGATAATGGCACTGAATTCAAGAATTTGATAATGGAAGAGTTCTGCAAAAATCACGGAATAAAGCAGGAATTTTCTGCTCCTGGAACTCCACAGCAAAATGGAGTTGTTGAAAGGAAGAATAGAACTCTAATTGAAGCTGCACGAACAATGCTTGAAGAAGCAAAGCTTCCAACCTATTTCTGGGCTGAAGCTGTGCAGACTGCTTGTTTTACTCAAAATGCAACACTCATTAACAAGCATGGAAAAACACCATATGAGATGGTGAAGAACAAGAAGCCAAATCTCAAATACTTTCATGTATTTGGATGTAAGTGTTCTGTTCTCAAGACTCATCCTGAACAGCTATCCAAGTTTGATCTAAAAGCTGATGAGGGAATCTTTGTAGGATATCCACTTTCTACAAAAGCCTTCAGAGTCTATAATTTGAGAACAAAAGTGGTCATGGAATCTATCAATGTCTCTTTTGATGACAAGAAGATCACTGGACTTGAAGATTGCATTGATCATAATAAGCTGAGATTTGAAAATGAAGATTCATATTCTGATACCTCAAGTCCTGACAGTCTAAGTCCTGATACTGTAAATTCTGATGGATTAAACTCTGATGTTATTGAAACTGTGGTGACTACGTCAAAGGAAGATGCACCACTGCAGGGGGAGCATACTCAAGATTTTATCACATCTCAAGAAGCATCAGAACATACATCTGGCTCGTCAAATTCTGATTCGTCAAGTTCTGATAAGCCAAGTACTGACAGTGCTGAAAATCTAAATACTGAAGGATCCAACTCAGAGAGCATAGTTTCAGGGGGAGCATCAGAAAATGAAATCGAAGATAGCATGAATTATGGGGGAGCATCCAGTTCTAGAGAAAATCTTCCATCTGCGAGGAAGTGGACAAAATCACATACACCTGATTTAATAATTGGAAATCCTGAGGCAGGTGTCAGAACTAGAACAGGTACTTCGAATGAATGTCTTTACAATTCTTTTCTCTCTCAGACTGAGCCAAAGAAAGTGGAAGAAGCTCTTCAAGATGCTGATTGGGTGCAAGCAATGCAGGAAGAGTTGAATGAATTTGAAAGAAACAAAGTCTGGACCTTAGTGCCAAGACCCAAGAATAGATCGGTTGTTGGTACAAAGTGGGTATTCAGAAACAAAACTGACAGTGATGGCATAATTGTAAGGAACAAGGCAAGGCTGGTTGCAAAAGGATATTCTCAACAGGAGGGAATTGACTATGATGAAACATTTGCTCCAGTTGCTAGGTTAGAAGCCATAAGGATATTCATGGCTTATGCTGCTCACAAAAAGTTTACTGTCTTTCAAATGGATGTGAAAAGTGCTTTTCTCAATGGAGAATTGGAAGAGGAAGTATATGTTGAACAACCTCCAGGCTTTGTAGATTCCAAACATCCAGATTATGTCTACAGGCTTGATAAAGCACTTTATGGACTTAAGCAAGCTCCTAGAGCATGGTATGAGACTTTAGCTCAGTTTCTTCTGGAAAGTGGATTCAACAGAGGAACTATTGACAAAACATTGTTCTATCTCAACCATGGCAAGGACTTACTTTTGATCCAGATTTATGTTGATGATATCATTTTTGGGTCTCCAAATGCCAAACTTTGCAAAAAGTTTGCCAATCTAATGCAGTCAAGATATCAGATGAGTATGATGGGAGAACTTAGTTATTTTCTGGGCCTTCAAGTCAAGCAGAGTGAAGAAGGAACTTTTATTTGTCAATCTAAGTACACCAGAAACTTGCTGAAAAAATTTGGAATGCAAGACTGTTCAAGTGCATCCACTCCCATGGCCACTGCAACAAAACTGGATAAGGATACTGGTAATTCAGTAGATATTACTGATTACAGAGGTATGATTGGCTCACTTCTCTATCTAACTGCTAGTAGACCAGATATCATGTTTGCTACCTGTCTTTGTGCAAGATTTCAAGCAGATCCAAGAGAACCTCACTTAACAGCTGTAAAAAGAATCTTTAAGTATCTTAAAGGAACAGCTGATCTAGGATTATGGTATCCTAGAGAATCAGATTTTAAATTAATAGGTTACTCAGATGCAGATTTTGCAGGTTGCAAAATTGACAGGAAAATCACAAGTGGAAGCTGCCAATTTCTTGGAGGCAGATTGGTTTCTTGGTATAGCAAGAAACAAAAGTCAATTTCCACATCAACTGCAGAAGCAGAGTATATTGCTGCAGGAAGCTGCTGTGCACAGATTCTCTGGATGAAGAATCAGTTACTGGATTATGGGTTAACATATTTCAAAATCCCTATTTACTGTGATAATCAAAGTGCTATTGCTATGACAGGTAATCCAGTTCAACACTCTATGACAAAGCACATCAGCATCAGGTACCATTTCATCAGGGAACATGTGGATGAAGGTACAGTGGAATTGCATTTTGTTCCCACAGATCAACAAGTAGCAGATATCTTCACAAAACCACTGTGTGAAGCTACCTTTTCAAAATTGGTAAATGAACTTGGAATGATTTTAGGTTCTTTCTCTAAATCTGCTTAAACTTGTTCTATGTTATCAGACTTTATGATCAGTATTTACAGAATTAATCTCTTTGTATATTCTGTGCATTAATTGATAAATGTCTTCAAGTACTGACTGTTGTCTGATATATGTGTCTAAACTCTGATAAGTGATATGTCTGTTTCAGTAACTCTTCTATCCTATGAGGATAACTGTGCTAGATACTGACCTACTAGTCTTCAATAAACAAATGATCCCATGAAAGAAGTAGTTATTTCTGTGGAAATCTTATGACACAAGCAAATTCTGATAACTGAGCTTAGTTAAGTTTACTTTGTATATCTTATTACTAAGTCACAAATTAGAATAATGCTACTCATCTGTTTAAGTTCTGATTCTAGTAAAACTGCTGAATGTACTAAGTGCTGATAAACCTCACTTATCAAAAGAAGAACAATAATCAAAGAATAATATCAGGTACTCCTTTGAGATCTAGAGTAAAAATGTGAAAGGGACGACCCAAGTGCATTGCTGGTATTAAGTAAATATGCATTAGAAAAGCAAAATATTTTCTTGGTGACTTTTCACACTCTATGATTACTGGAGAAATACTCTGATAATAGCATAAATTCTAATAAACAGTCGTGACTCACTTACACTGAGAAGCCTCTGTAAAATAGAATTTCAAAAGATGCATAAAATTAGCACAAAAACAGTAGAGGTGAACTCATGCATGAACTCATTTATCAGTAGGTTTCAGGATAATGACAGATCTTTAGCAAAATTTTAATTATGACTTACTTCTAAGATGTACTGAAGTAGATCAGACTTTACTCTTTGTCTGTTATTTAGCTTAATGCACACACACATCACTCCATATGAATGATGAAATTTCTGTGGTGGTCTATGTTATTTTAGATAAACAGTCATTGTGTCACTTCTGCACAAATTCTGAGGACAAGTTCTAGTTACACGTTCTGATGATTAATTTCTGACGTTCATAACTAAGAACTTGTATGAGTATTTACTAAGATAGATATTCCTTGTTCGAGCTAAGACATTATGTTCTGATGACTGTTAAGTTCTGGTATAGGTCTAAGTTCTGATTTTTCAGTCTAACCCTTTACTTAACTTATCTGTGAGTAAAATTTGGTAACAGTCTCAGATTAATTTCGAAATGTTGAAGTGGAAGATTAATAGTCTATGGTTAAAACATAATGGCACTCGTCCTTGAACAGTTCACTCTTGTTCCATGTGCACATTCCTTTTCCAATGACTGTTATTCTTTTTCAAAGTCTAGGGAGACGAGGTAGATTTAATTCTACCTGTCTGCATTCAATATCTTCGCGTCTCCTTGCATTCTCTTGCCTATATACACAGCCACTTCACATTAGTCTTTTCATCACACTTGTATCACAAATTCAGTCTTGTTTTTCATTTACTATCACAAATGGCTGAATTTGGCTGGTTCTACAATTACGGTGATGAGACTGTGCATGTCTTTTTGAATGGAATTCCAACTCCCTACCCTATCACCAACATCCCTCACAATCTCTGGATTCAATTTCCAGAGGTTATCAAACGTGATCTGGTGGCCGTTCGAAGAGACCTTCACCTTCGTCGTATCCGTCAGCAAGAGCGAATCATACGACTCGCCATCTTGTTTGTCGAAGATAGGAAGAGGAAGATGACTTAATCTCGTCTTCTTCCTGTTCTTCTTCATCCTCAGCTTTGTCAGGCTTCTTAGCTAGGACTAAAGCTGTTGACGTTAGGATTAGAAGCTTAGGGAAAATCTTGTATTGATGTAATTTCTATTTCATTTATGTATTGACTTGATATATTAATGAAAACTGTTTTTACTTCAAGATTTTGTCTCTGAGTTATTTTATCTTGTGTTGTTAAATCCTGCTTGATATTCTGATGACCATTTAAATTTTGTCTTAAGTTCTGATTTAAGTTCTGATTCTTTGTCAGCACTTATTCATCGAAATTATCTCAGTCATTTTTAACATGATTCATTTTCAGAATATTAATGTTGCAGTGCAAAATAACCAATCAGTGATAACGGGTTAAAATTTGAATTGTTTCCCTTGATAAATGGAACAGTTTTTCCTTGAAACTCGGCAAATGGGTAAGTATTGATTACTATTTTCTCGAGCCCAGTAACTATCCGTTATTACTGCATGTCTGACAGGTGTCCAACGGTAATATTTCTTTTGTATAAGTACAGCAGAGAGAAGATTTCTTTAATCTTTTTAATTTCTTCATCTTCTATCTCTCTTCTTACTTTTACTCTCCTTCACTTTACTATTTCCGTTGTTTTCATACAGATATTATCTCAAACACCTAACAGGCATACTTGAATTTCAATATTTTTCACATGGCACCAAAGGATTTAATCATTGATGGAGCAAAGTTTGTTCCAAACAACTATGCTGCAATTCTTGATCATGCTGACGCTCCATCTGAATTGCATTTTGTGCAAGATCTTCTTGCACATAGTGAGGTTGGGTACGCCTTAACTCAGCCTGAATTATTTTCAAGTCAACAAGTTCTGCGGTTCTGGAGGACTGGAATTTTTGATGATGGTGGTAAACGAGGAACTCCCAGTATTATCTTCCAAGTGGGTGATTCTTCCTATGTAGTCACTCCTGGTACAGTACGAAGAGCATTACATCTTCCAGAAGATTGTACCTTCTCTATACCAGAGGAATCAGAACTTCGGGGGTTAATGACTGATTTGGGATATGAACAGAGTCTGACGAAACTTGGACAGTTGAAACGGGCTCATATCAGAAGAGAATGGAGTTTCTTCTTCGATTGCATCACCAAGGCTTTTGGGAACAAATGTTCTAATTATGATGCTATCCCAATTCTGAGTCAGCACATCGGGTATGCTATTATCCATCAAACTCATTTTGATTTTGCAACTGGAATAATTGGTTTTATTGGGGATAGGATGACAGAGGATCGAGATGTTGTTTATTTTGCTAGATTCTGTCAACTTATTTATACGTATTGTACTGCTGAACCCCAGTTAGTCAGCACTCAAACCCCACCTTTTAAGGTTGCAAAAAGGTACTTTAACGACCTGATAAATGCTGACACAAAGAAATCAATGGTGAGACAATTACAGATTCCTCAGTCTGTGAAACAGATTCTGGTAAATGCTGATCCAGCTACTTACAAATCTGTTTACTCAAATGTTCAACCAACTCACCATAACCAAAATCCATCAACCTCAGTCCCTACCTCTCATTCTACTCAACCTACCCTCAGAACTTATCTCAAATCATATCTCTCCACTTCACAGACTGCTCAACCTTCTTCTTCAGCACCTACTGTGAAGCCTACATCCTCTAAGCCAAAGAGAACAAAGACTGTTCCTCAAACATCTCAGAAGAAGAGGAGGATTACTTTGAGAGATGAAACAGATTCTGAAGATCAGGTTCCTTCTTCAGAACCTATGATTTATGAAGCTGAGAAGGCAACTTCTCAGAAGGATTCTGCAATTGGGGGTTCTAGGCTTCTCAAGAGGCTTAGACGTATGACTGTTCCTGCAACTCCCAAGGAATCCAAATCAACAAGGAAGTACAAGAAACAGAGGGCACAGAGGCCAGTTTCAGATGATGAGGAGGAAGCAGCTAAGGAAGGGGATCAGGAATCTCTGATCTCACAAGACAAGGAATTTGCTCCAGTCACTTCTTCTCCATCAACTCCATTTAAGAAACCTGTATCTGACAAGGCTAATTTGCCTTCTTTATCTCTTGTTGATCCAGGCACAAGTGCTGAAATTGATATTCAGAACTTGGTTGTGCCTGAAATACTTTTCTTAGAAGCTCCAACAGCAAATAATCCTTCCACAACACCTGTTACTGATGGTGTTGATCAGAACTTAGTATCAGATCAGCAATTAGAGGATGTTGAAGCCTCCATTGCTACTCATACAGTTGTCTTATCAGAAGATACTGATTCTTTAAGTTCTGATGCTGCAAATGTTGGAGATACTGGTGAAGCTGCTACAACTGTAGATGCTGATGCAGCAGGTCCTTCAGGACATACTCCTCCACTGACTCTTCCTAAGTCTGAACTGCTAAAGGAGTTTGTTATCAGGGATGCACCAGTACCTTGGAGTGAAACTCCTGCAGGACAGGAGTGGACTAAGGAATGGAACTCAGTTTCATGTGTTCCAAATGCTTTACATCTTGCTGAGCACTTGACTAAAGCTGATGAAATGTTAAATTCTGATGATTTTAAAACCCAGCTTAGAGTCACTGCATTGAGTACTAAACATCTACAAGGTCTTCATTCCAACACTCATGCAGAGCTACACAAGATTCAGGAGAACTTTATTAAACAGGAACAAGTTTGGAAACTTGATAAGAAAAAGTTCTTCCAACCTACCATTGACAGGGTTGCTTATATTGAGAAAACTCAAGAGAAGCAACAAGCTCAGATTGATCAAATTCTGACAAATCAAGCTTCTCAGCAATCGCAACTTACTGAAATCCAGACCTCAGTGGAACTACTTATCTCTCTTTTATTACCTGCTGATGCAAAAAAGGGGGAGAAGGTAATTAAGTCCAAATGCAAAACCAACAAGTCACTGCAAGGACAGGATGATGGAAAAGATGACCAAGGAAACTCTGGAATGGGTAGTGGTCATAGTCAAGGTAGAAGATTTACATCAAGACAAGCTAGTCACAGAACAAGTTCTGATACTGGGAAAAGAATAAGTTCTGCTGCTGGTAAAAGGATAAGTTCTGATGAACTTCTAGATCTTGATGAGGAAATGTCAAGACAGTTATTTCTTCAAGAAAATCCAGGGATGGACTTGGAAAGTTTAAAGGAAGAAGAAGCCAGACTTAAATCAGAGAAAGTCACATCTAAATCTGAAGCTTCTGGTAAAAAGTTACTTCCAAAACCTAAAGGCATTGTGATCAAAGAGAGGATACATACTGAAGAAACTTTGGCTAGATCACAACCACAGATAGATCCAAGATCCAAGGGTAAAGAAAAGGTTGGTGAACCTATCAAGCCTTATGTACCTCCTGAGGAAGAAGAAATTACTGATGGAAAACATAATCTTGCTCTGACTTCAAGAAAAATTCTTAAAACAACCTCTGACATGGCTCAAGTTGTTCAGAGTCAAGAAATTGTAAGTTCTGATATTCAGAAGAAGCAAGTAACCTCTGACAGTGCTCAAGTTAACTTGATATCAGAAGATAAATCTAAAACACTCCTACCAGGATTCACTAAAGCAAAACAGACTCAATCTTTGAAGACTACTTTAAGTGGTTTTGAAGCAAGAGTAGTTACTGGAAAGGAAGCTAGAGATAAAACTGGATTGGGAAGTGCTGATGAAAGAAGAGTACACAACACTACTGATGATCCAACTTCCTTGAGTGAACCAGGTATTGGAGCAACTCCTGAGAGATTGAATCAACTAGAATCTGTACAGATGGTGTACCATACCTACTTGAAAGAATACATCATGTTGTATTTCATGACAGATGGTAGGGTTTATCATATAAGACAAAATGCCATTCCATTGAAGTATTTTGAAGAATTGGAGCATGTATTATTCTTACTTCAAGTGGATGACAGAATAACAGAGACTGCTGCAAACTACTTAAAGGAACAGATTCAGAGACAGAAAAGACTTTATTCTGTTAAGTCTGACAGCAGATATGTTCCAAAGTACAGAAATCACAATGGTGATATTGTTGATATGAAGCCTAATACTGCACAGATCAGAACATATCTTGGTATTAAGGGGCTTGAATTCAATCTAGAGTCTAACAAAGCTTATGTCATAAGACTAGATCGGGAGTTGAGAAAAGCAAAGATTAATGATCTCAGAGCTGCAATATTTCAAACTGGTGAAGATACTGCAGAGCTTAAAGATGTCAAACGGAGAATGATTGATGAACTCAGATATGCTGAGAAATGTTTGTTGAAGAATTATCTCAGAACAACTTCTGACATCAGAGAGATCGGAAAATGATGAAGCCAAGTCGAAGATCTACAACTGCTTAAATTCTGATATTTATACAGGTTGAAGTTGTTATCAGAAGTTGAATTGGTAAAAACTTTAAGGACTGTAAGTTGTAGTTATCTTGTCTATTTCTCATGCATTTGTACTTAATGTTTTTGACATCATCAAATATCTGTTAAACTTGTATATTTTGTTAATTTACAAGTTGGGGGAGATTGTTAGATATATTTGATAATGTCATGGCTAATATGTTTTATGTTTAGATTTCAGATCTTATTTGAACAGAACAAATCAGTACTTAACTGATCAGTACTTATACTGGAAGTCAGAACTTAAGGTACTGGAAGTCAGAACTTAAGGGATATCAGTACTTATGTTATCAGGAGATAGATATCAGAACTTAAGTGCTGAAGGACGATCAGATAAGGACAGTAGCTGATTAAAGTTAAGAAGATCAAGATAAACATAAGAAGAGATATGCATGAAGAAGGAATTCCGTGAAGAATGGAATACTTGGAATAGAAGATATCTGATTGATATATTTTAGGAAGCAGAATTATATTCCATATCAATTAGCGAATATCTTGTAACTGTGTAGTATATAAACACAGAAATAGAGTTTACACTAGAGGTGTTATCATTATCGAGAATATTATTTATTATAACTCTAGAAGCTCTCGTGATATTTTGTTCATCACTGAGAGATAACAGTTCCAGATTGTAACAGAGTTTATTGTTTAAATAAAGTTTGTTTTCTGTTACATAAGTTCTTGAAGTTTGATTTGATTGTAATAAACACTGTATTCACCCCCTCTACAGTGAAAGTGTGACCTAACAACTTATACAAAAGTACTATCTTTATTTGAATAATCGAAAATAAGTTTGATTATCGAAACATTATTCTTTAATAAATTAAAGAATATTATTAAATAATAAGCGGAGTCATAATACCTCGAATGAATATTATAAATAATATTCATTAAATAAAATAAAGGAGTCATACATCCTCAAATGAATATCCAAGTAATATTCAATAAATAATATAAAGGAGTCATAAGTGCTCGAATGAATATTCAAGATAATATTCATTAATAAAATAAAGTTATCGAATAAACCTTATTTGATTAATAGTTTTGAAAACTATTACCATATATATATATAAAATATATATATATATATACAAAATCTACTCGGGATCCTCGACTCCCGGTTTATAAATATGTTCA
Organism: Apium graveolens; assembly: GCF_009905375.1. Taxonomy (NCBI): domain Eukaryota; kingdom Viridiplantae; phylum Streptophyta; class Magnoliopsida; order Apiales; family Apiaceae; genus Apium; species Apium graveolens. Next base: position 205,256,930 of record NC_133656.1, on the reverse strand, counting down.
CCTGTTTATCCCCTATACTAAGGGTAACTCAAATACCGCTTATCTCTAGCATAGGTATTATCAACTGAACCAACAGATATATATGGCAAGAATACGAAATAGGCATGCATATATATACCATATCAGCATGCTACAATATATCGCAAGAATTATCTAATGTAACCATCATGCATCTACTACAAGATAATGCATATACAAGCGTATACATCACAACAACAGTATAACGGATAGAAAACTTGCCTGAACGACTGGGGGTGATAAAAGGCTCGGGACGAGTCTGGTAACCTATAAACAACAAGTAAGTTGGAATTAAACCAAAGTCACTTGTAAATCTATACTTTAACCAACTTAGACTCTAACGCTTGTTTTGCGCTTACTGATTCTCTTAAGTCACTCGAGTACCCTCGGCTCCACCATTTTTAATAATTTAACCATTACGAGTTTTAAGGCGATTCCTTCTCGAGTGTCTTACCAACTGCCTAACACTCTTACCATAATTGTTTCATACATTAATTAACCCTTTTTGGTCTTTAACCTATGTTTCAAAGTAAAGCGAGGGGAAATGTTTTGTTCACGAAACGCCGTTACTTAAAACGGTCGTTTCTCCTAAATCGTATATCGGAATCAAACGAACTACATATCAAAACGAAGCTCGTAACATGAGCTATCTAAACATGGCAATGGTCAACATCTAGCAGGGGTTCTCGGGTCCTAATGTTATGAACAAAGGCAGTCTAAAGTAAATCAGACATTACGACGGCTATGTTTACGCGATTTCCCAATTTTAAACCATTAAAAACCAACACAATTCAACCTCAATCCATTCTTACAACCAAAGTCCATCCTTATCACATCATAACAGCCCCAATCAATTCAATATTAACATTTATACTTATGCTTAAGCTTGAATTTAACTATACTTAAGTTCTTTTAACCAAAACAACAAGATTCACCATTCCATTTCACTACCACTCCAACCCAAACTCTAAACCACAAGCATTAAGCTACTATATCACCATAACAATCAAAATCATCTTATTATACAAAGGAATCTAGGGTTTGGAGATGATATACCTTCCTTGAAATGGTGGGAGTAGCTAGGAAGCCTTAAGAAGCCTTGAGAAGTCTTAGGGATGCTTGGATCTTAAAGGAAAACAAGAAAAATTCAAGTTAAAACTTTGAAATCACTATTCATTATCTTCTTCATTGATTTATTGAAGAAGATTGAGAATGAATGGGGTGTTTAAACTCATGATATAGCCATAACTATGCATAAGGATGACTAGGGAATTATCTTACCAATTTAGGAAGCCTTGAACTTGAATTTTGAAAATATCTTTCTTTAAAAAGTGGAAAAGCCGGGAGCAATTTCTTGGTGAAGAGAAATAGATTTTTGTTTTGGTGAAAAATGATTTGTTTTGGCTTGGTTGATTTGGTTTTGTTTTTGTTTTTTTTAGTTAATTACCTATTTAACCTTGGACTTTGTGTGGTTAATAATCATCCACATCTCCTTCCTCCTTATATCATGCTTGTGTCATGCTATGATGTCATCTTTCCCTCCTTGTCCTCTTCTCATTGGTTGGGTGACATCATCCTCTCTAATCCCTTTGATTAATTCCCTAATTGTTTTCCTAATGACCGCTGATCTGTTATACGGTTCGCTTAACTTTCGTTTTCGTTTATCGTTTGAGGGATCATACCCGGTATCTTATTACTTGGGTTCCCTTAACCTTTCTCAATACATTATATTCCTTTTATGATCCTCTCTTATAATCCTTGAATTTAAATCCTTTTAATCATTTTACCTTATACTCAATTCTTTCCGTATCTAGTGGATTTCCGGGAAAAATCAAAGTGTTCGGAATTGGATTCTGACGATCTTTACATACACTTATATACCATATAGAGTGCCAATAAAATCTCAGAATATCCATAAAAGAACCCCTACCTAGTGTGGCATGAAAAGTTTTCTCATTCAGCAAAAACACTATTCATAAGGGTTTCAAAAATTTTCCAAAAATTGGGGTTATTACAGTCTCCCCTCCTTAAAAGGATTCCGTCCCGGAATCAGATAGAAAACAAATGGGGGTACTTTCTTAGCATTGCACTTTCTAACTCTTACATAATTTTCCCACATTGTGGTTCTACCATCAAACTCTGACTAGTTCGATAACTCTCCTCCTAAGCATTTGTCCATCTTGGGTTACTACCAGCCGTCCTCTGTTTAGATCTATTATATCCCTGGCCCTTTGGGCTACTGCGGGTCCGAGCATCTTGCGCTCTACAACTTCATCCTAACATAAGGGAGATCGACATTGTCTTCCCTCAAGGATCTCATAAGGCGATATCTCAATACTGACATATGATCTATTGTCGTAAGATAACTTAATCCGCGTTAAGTGATCATTCCAAATTCTTTCAAGTCTATTGCACCGGCTCTCATCATAGCTTCTAGCATTATAGCTTTTGCTTCTCAATACCCATTCTTTTCCAGTTCGTAATCGCTACTACCTTCCGTTCCTAATATTATACTGGTTATACTTTTGCTCGTTAGCGTTCTATAACCTTTTAATAACCTCGTCAACCTTAGTATCACGAATGTGTTTCCATTCCGAATACTACCACAACTTTATTACTCCTTTTTCAGCTGTTTCTATTTCCCAAAGTTTGATCAATCATATAGAAGTACAGGAATTTGTTGAGAGATCACTATGATCATGAACACTTGTTATATCGCATAGTTAGTACAGAAGGTGGCCAACCTTTAGTACTTGACAAGCAATTAAACAATAGCTGGTATCCTACTCGGCTTCTATCACACAGATAGATAGTCATTCGGCAATACCTCCCCTTCTGGAAGGGTTGTTCTTCTCAGTTTATATGAAATGAAAAGAAGAGAAAAGAACGAACTGAAGAGAATTGTATATACGTAAAAAAAAAATTATTGCCATAAAATATCTGGCTTGGAATCTACCTCTGAACTATAGAGGTCTGTCATAGGAGAACAAAACATATATGTATTTATATCAACATCAAGTATTATAGCATCGTATTTCACATGCCTAAATATTTTTGCTATTCCGTCCATCATTCTATGGACCCATGCTCTTCCTCGAGCTTATACACAATCACCTTTGAAAGTCCCTCGATATCGAAAATCGAATCTGGGATCTCATTCTAGACCTCATCGTTACTAGAATTCTATGCTTGCACCGCAACCTTCCTCATATAGTAATACGACTCTCTTTTTATAAGAGGGAATAAATATTCAATAGGTAGATACTCTACTTAATTAGTCTATCAATGATAACTTATACGTCAACACGACCCGATTAGGGGTACTCAATCTCAACATCCATTCCAATACAACTCTCACGGTTGTAATCGGCTCATTACTCGCAGAATCATTGCTGCATTACTATGGTCCACCACTGACCTACTGTCGTCATACACTTTCCATGAAATCTTAATATCTAACCATACGGAGTCCATACATGACGTATAGAATTCTTCTAAGGAGTTAACATAATCACCATTCATAATTCATGAAGAACACTCCAAATTCTGACGTACTTATGATATGAAGCAGATAAAATTGCAGAAGAGTTTCAATGAAAGCAACGATAGCAGGTTAATACCATTATTAACCATATATATTTGAATAGGAGACTTAACTCAAAGGTTCGTCTAGTCCTTTTTAAAACATGGTCATGGCTTATCTCAAGATAGTACCTTCTGAGATAGATAGCCCGCTCATGGCGATTACACGAATTAAACCTTTACCAACTACTATTACGGTTGGGTATTACACAGTCATCAGAAGGAATGTCAATCTTCCAAACCATAATACAACCATCACAGCTTTAACCATCATCACTGTATTCCTTTGGCACAAGCGCCTATAATTATCCTCTTACCTTTAAAGTGTCGGCCACCTCTTTGGCCTTTCCTGATAGTAAAATTTCCTTACAGTCAATATCATTTTAACCACCTCCAAATAAATTTTTCTACCTCATTTCAATCACTGCTTATGTGAAGATGTTTTCCTTAAAATCTGATGAGAAAAAAAATATCATCATTTTTCCATAAGTTATTGCCTCAGTCTTTAGAGGTTAATCACTGTCACGACTGACTCTCAATCATACTTAGAACCTCTTTTATCTTAGGCCCTAATTGCCCTGAACAATTTCGACCTTTACTGGTTCGATCCATACTTTCTCGTGGTTTAACACGTGCTCACCTGGCATTATTATAATTACGCCATATTTCCTTCATCAAAATTTCTATTCTTGAGAACTTTGAATCTTACCTTTCTCCTTGTAAAACTTCTAAGGTTATCCTTAAATCCTTTATCAGGTACACCCTAGGCACAGGGCATATCAAGATACCATTTATTAATACCAGAATCATAGTCTATATACTTCTGAAAAATTTCTCCACTGATCCTTAAAGGTTGTTATTACCTTAATCCTTCCCAATTCATACCGTCAAAACTCATACTATCCCTATTAAGGGTGAAATGCCAACCTTTATACATTCCCCTTAGGATTCATTTTAAGTTACCGATGTTCTATCCTTAATTCTACCTTTAAAAAGGTACATGCATCCTTCCATGGATAAATCAAGTTATATATATCCCTGATAAGGGTATCTTATTCAATCATTCCCACCTCGATAGTGTATGCCTAATTTCACAATAACATCTGTATTCAAAATGAGGTCAATCAATATGGCCTCCAAAAGATAACAACGGTTATCCGCTTTTCTTGCCTAATTTGGTAACGATAACAAGGATGTTCTGGAAGATATTGGTCGTGTTCAACGTGCACTTCTTCTTAATAATTCCATATTTACTTTTGTTATTTATCTCAACAGTCATCTCAATGTTGAGATATCTTTCATACCTGACGTCTCCCTTTCTGGGTATCAAGCCACCGGTCTTACACTTCACATTCTTGAGGGTCACTTCTGTAATATCCGGGATATATCGTGTAATTATTTTTGATATTATTATGTGTGCCCAGTATCTATTCTGTGAGTTAATTGTTAAGTGTTATCTGTACTTGAATATTCAAAAATAATATTAATTGAGTATTTTAATTTTTATATGTCCAAAATAAAATATAGATAATTGTCATATCTTCCTAATTATTTTTATGTTGATTTATGGATTTATAAGAATCATATGAAATTTCTAAAATCTTTTTCCGGGTAATTAAAATCTATTTTATAAAAACGGGAACCAACCGACGTCAACCGTTGTTACGTTTTTGGAACCCGAAACTCTTCCGAGAACTTCTTCCTAACCTAATTGTAATATTCCGAGCATTTTTCATGTTTCGACTTTTTCGATCCGGCTTACGGTTTATCCTGCGCAGGTCCCGGCGCAACATTTTCGATACAATATTCGTTTCGGTAAATCAATAAAACCCGTATTTTCGATAAACGGGAGCTTTTTATTAAACTATCCCAATTATCACTTCGTAATACGTGTAACCAGGCGCTGAGACCAAGACCGCAGTACAAATTGTACTGATTTGGATAATTATCCCGAAAACCGATACCGTTTGGATCAGTTTTTACAGATAAACGTACTGTTTTATATCCGAAATGATCCAACGGGATACAAATTTTCCGTAATTATAAATAGCCTTTTACCGTATTTTATTTCGTATCAAAATCATTTGCAGATAGTTAATTATATAATTTTCAGAGAAAAACCCTAATTACATAAACTGTTCTAAGAATCAAACAGCAAAACGAAGGCGTTACCGATCTCTGTTTTTAAAGCTTGAGTAACCAAAACGAAGGATTTGAGGTGTTCTATAAGATTCTGAGCTTTATTTCACTGCAGAAATCAAGGGTATTTTTCTAAAAATTTATTTATTTTTGAATTTATTTTATTAAAAATATGAATTTTTGTTCAGATGATTGTTTGTATGATTTGATGATTGCATGTTGCAGAGCTTGTTTTTCTGATGATTTTCATATGTCATACGTCTGATTTGGAGTTCAATAACATGTTCAAATTTGAGTTTAATTTTCGAATTTCAAAATTAGGGTTTATAACCCGTATGAATGTTCTTAATTGAAATTTGGGGGTTTCTTATTCTGTGATAGATTGATGTTGTGTTATAGTGGGTTGTGTTCTCTGTGAAATTTGCAATCTAGTCGTATAGGTTTCATGAACCAACGAGGTCTGTAGAGAAGGGAGTTGTGTTTTGAAGTTTTCCGATGTTCACCGGAAACTGGAAAATTCACGGCCAAATTCCGGCCAACTCAGGGATTGTTAGGTTGTTTTGATTGCATGGTTGTGTTCCTGGTAACCTGTAGATGTGATCTGGAGGTGTTGGTGGGGTGAGGACGTCGGGAACATGTTTTCCGGCCACTCCCGACTTTTTCCGGCGACTGGACTGCAAAATTGCAGTTTGGTCCCTGCAGTTTTGAAAACGATGCAGTTTGGTCCCTGTAGTTTCCAGACTTTGCAAAAATTGGATTTCTGTTTTAAAAATGTTTAAAAATCATATTTCCTATTTATTTTTATTATAAAAATTCGTTTTTAATTTTTGAAAATTCTAAAAATTATTATTTTAATTTCGAAAATTATTTTTAATTCACAAATAAATCTGAATTAATTAGTTAATTAATTTCAGTTAATTTTTAATTGATTAATTAGTCAATTAATTCGAAAATTAATTGATTAATTGATTTAATTAATTATTAATTGATTTTAATTAGTTATTTAATTAGATTTAATTATTTAAAAATGATTTAAAAATGATTTGAAAATTCTGAAAAATAGTTTCGAGCTTTAAAATATTATTCTAAATTATTTCCAAGGCTCGATAATTATTCTAAAATTATTTCGGAGCCAGAATGGGCCAACCGAACCCTGTTTATTAACCCGAAATTGATCCAACGACCCGTTTTAATTCCGAAAAATGTTTTAAAAATCATTTTAAATACCCAAAAGCATATTTATGACCCGAGACTTCTTTATAGATGATATGTCATTGATTACGTGATGTATTATGTGTTATACGTGACCTGTTGTTTGACTATCGGTCTATGTATTCGGTGTTTACTTGGTTATTGCATAGATTTCAATCCGTTAATCGGATTTGGGTAAAACGAAGGGTAGATAGAAGTATGTGTTGAATAGAATCCTGTGAGTTGATGATTGATAGATGCTTATGATATGTGAGCAGAAGAGGCAAGGCGTAGGAAAGGGAAATAGGTAGTTGAGGAGTAAGACGATTGTGATTGAAAGCAAGTGCAGGATAGTAAGCTAATATCAGGCAAGTGTTCTGAACTTTCTCGAGATATTGTAATTCTTGATAGTCTTGTTGACATTGCAAGTGCTTTGAAGCACGGAAATCTAAATCCTGATTTCAGTTATTATTCTTGAGCTATGAACCATATTCTTTCTAAGCCATTGATTATTGTATACCCAAACACGAACCACAAATCTACGATACTACTCCACAAATACATACAAACTAAATACCAGACACTGAACTGAATTATTATATACTCAATCCATGATATCTTATGCTTTGAAAGACCAAATCCTTGAAACCCTGAAACGTTGTTTCCTTTGTTATCCAATTCTTTCATTACCCAGCATTCAAGCTTTGAAAGTACCTTGTTGATCCTTACAAGGATTGAAACCCTTTCATTGTTAAACATTTATTGTTGTTAATGATTTCGGTTATTGTTTATTATTGCATATTCTGTTATTATGTTAGAATTGGATTGTTTTTATAAAATTGTGGACCAGATTCATGGTCAGACCATATAATGGTCAAGTTAGGCCAATGTGTGCCTTGGATCCAGTAGTTAGAGCAATGTTGTGTGCCTTGCTCGGGGTTAGTGTGTGACTGATCAGCAGCCTAACCTTGGTTTTAAATTAAAAGTATAATATCCAATTCTAAATCATAATCCATTATTCACTTGATATCATAACCATATTCACCTGATGATCATTATTCTCAGTTTTGTCATTGTGACTTGCTGAGCTAGTTAGCTCATTTGTGCGATGTTGTTTATATTTTTTCCAGTTAAAAAAGAACCAGTTGGTAAAGAGGATCCCCAGTCCAGCGCGAGAGCTAGGGGTTCAGTTTGAGAAATCTGAGCTAGTAGGCTTCTTTTGGAATAATTTAAGTTTGTAAAAGTTTGTAATAATGTTTAATACTCAGTTTGAATTTGAAATAGTTGGGATTTGAACGGTTTGTAATATATTAGTGTGTTTGGCTTGTGTGCATACTTTAACCTGTTGCGGTCCGTGGTGGTTGGTAAGTAGGGTCATTGCATATATTATTATTATCTTTATTATTGTTATAAGCAGGTTATAATTAAGGTGTGTGTGTGGACCCCAAACTTCTGACCCGGGTTTGGAGGGCGCCACAACTTCCTTCATCCAATTTTCCTAATTTCTTACTTTCTTTTCTCCTCAGTCTATCCGTGTCTCAATATTTATCCTTCGAACTATCTCAAGGTTTCCTCAAATCCTCCCAACTTATAGGGGATAAAATATATGTATCTCTTATTCCTTCAATCATCAATTTAACTCATGGTGAATCACCCTCATTCTGACGATTACATACTTTTCTATTTCTATTGCTACGAGTCTTTAGTGTTTCCTCATACCCAATTCCTTTCTCTTATCATTATTTCATGAACCAACACAACATAAGTATTGATTTCAAACATCCCGTCATTCTGGATTCGTGTCCTCAGAACGAATCTTGACAACTTTTACAACTTAGATTCATAATTCATCATACTCATCCGCTTTTGTTCTAGCTCTAAAGCTTTTACACTATCTCCTTATCTTTGGGAATTACTTTCCCGAAAACAATAGACTGAACTTAAATCAGTTTATTATAATCTCTTGCTTCGTGCCTTCCTTGGCCTTTCACCAGCGGGTGGTCTCTCTCTTAGGAGGGTAAGTGACAAAAACAGTCTTTTGTGATTCGTCAATCATTTAGAATCTCAAATGATTCCTATATTTCCTTTAGCCAGGCTCTTGCCTCGACTGGGTCAGCTTGTTCCTTGGAACTCTGAGAGCTTAGCGACTTAAAGGTCCTGAAAGAATTTCTCACCGCATTGTTTCCTCAGGGTGGTGGTTGGGGATAATAGTCTAAGTTCTGTCTAGAAAGGTCCATAAATTTTCGTATAGGAGTACCGTCTCGGGTCTCCTTTCCTTACTCGACTTCTGTTTCCTTAGTCTGAACATTCCCTCCTCCTCCCCATAATCGGGGTCATCCTACATATTTTAAATCCTCATTTTCCACTTCATCATGTTATGGGTTCCTTCTATCTTGATGGCGACCTCCCTGACTATCACGTTCAGGGTTTGCTCTAAATCTTATTCCTCAAACTAGCTTTCATCTAAGATCTCATCTTTAAGCTCTTGAACATTTGGAACCCAAATTCTGTAGGAATACCTCATTATTCCCTTATCATCTTTCTCGGTATTAATCTCTTATCTATTTGTTGGCTCTCTGCCTTCATTCATCAATTTTTCTGGCACAATTTGTTATTTTCCATTAATTCGGGCTGTATTGCAATCTCAAACATCTTTTCGGTACCGGCTCCGGTTACCTTCACTTCTATTTCCATTTTCTCAAAATCTCTTATAAACTCTCTCAAAAACATGATCATCTTGAGTCTCTCCTTTTTACTAAGGGCATCAGCCACCTCATGGGCTTTCCCCAAATGATACAGAATCTCCCAATCATAATTCTTGATTAGCTCTAACCGCCTCCTCTGGCGTATCTTGAGCTCTTTCTACGTAAAAATGTACTAGAGCTCCTATGGTTTGTGAATCTCGCACTTTTCTCCATACAAGTAGTGCCTCCAATATTTAGGGCAAAACTATTGCCACGAGCCCAAGCTCATGGGTGGGGATATCGAATTTTATATTCCTTAATTGTCTTGACGCGGACGCGATTATCTTGCTGTGCTGTATAAGAAGCACCCTAATCCCTTATGCGAAGCGTCACTTACAAATCACAAAATCTCTTCTTTTTTTTCCATCCGGCAACGCCAACATAGGGGTCGTCACCAACCTTTGCTTCAGTTCTTAAAAGCTGTTCTCACATTTCTCTGTCTATTCGAACTTCTCAGTCTTATGAGTAAGCCGCGTTAAAGGGGGCTACTATCTTTACAAACTTGAACGAACCTCTGGTAGTGACCGGCCAATCCTACCTCTGGTAGTTTCCCTAACCATGGTCATCAATTCCTCAATGGTCCTTTATTCATTCTTGTCAGGATCCTCCATGGGATCCTCCTCCGCAACTGTCCCTTCTAGGACAACATCCTCAACCGTTACATCCTCAATATCAACATCATCCGGTCCTGCATTAGGACGCTCTATCGGATCCATAATCTGATCTCCAATAAGTAATAAAACATCATCGCGTTGTTGCTCCTCAACCTCAGGGTTCGGTGTCCCGCTACCATATACGATAACGAACTACGCTTCTATCGCTACATTTATAAGGGTTCCCATAAGGGTTTTAACTGTCGGTACTACGTTAGGTAGCCCGACTATGAACTTGGCAAGAGTTCTTATTATCTTAGTGAACTTATTATCTTAATGTCACATCATCTCTGAGGTTTATAACGCTTGGCTCTGATACCATTTCTGTAACACCCCCAGATCCGGGGTCAGGGATCCGGGTCGTCACGGTCTTTCTTTCCACAATATCACTTCACTTAATTAATAAATAACCTTATGCTGTGACCCCACATTAACACACACCACAACCTGTTATAGTCTTAGAGATGAAATTGAAATAAGTACAAGTCCTTGAATCCACAATTAAAAGTTATTACAACCCAAAATGATTACTTGATAAATTTACAGTTAATTGCCATTACCTGCCACAAGTTATAATTATACATAATTAATTCTTAAAAGTAGAATGCCTGGTCTACCAATAGATCTACCTCTGCAGCTATAGCAGCTACAACATCAACGGGAAGACGCGGGACGCTTCCCACGCGCTTGCGCTGGGTCTGCTGGAGTCTGGCCATCTTTCCTAACTGTTGTTGTGTGATGAAGAAATAAAGCAAGAGTGAGCCTTACAACTCGCAAGATAATATATAGTGATAACAATAATACAAGTATCTAAATAGATACTTACTAGAATTCTTTATCATGTGTAAGATAATTACTTACTAGATATAAGTTTTAAAAGAAGATGAAGTTACCAATTACTTCACTATACTTATACCATTTTTAGAAATCTACTTGAACTACTACTGTTCAAAGTATAATAAGATTCACGAGGTCATCCCATAGATGAGACCACAAATAAAACTTGAAAATATTTGATCTTTGAAATATTTTGAAAAGAAATGAAGTTACGAGATACTTCATTCAATGGATACACCAATAAAACTGTTTGACCCTGTCAATGCTTCGGCAACCACCCATTAGTAGCCTTTCGATCGAAATGCTACGGGTAGTGTTGCAGAATTATCCAAATGGATGATGAACTCATTACGGGAGTTTGCCGCGCCAGGAAGACCACTTACGATGATCAGTCGTAGTAGTACAACCCCACCATTTTCTACATGTAGAGGAGAACCTATCGGATTTACTTGTCAACCGAACACTGAACTCCTAAGGAATGGACCGCCTTAGCGGAACTTCCAGGCCATTTGGGCCAATATAATAATACGGCTGGGCCGGCGCTACTCGACCACTTACGCCACTCCTAGTTCAGATGAAATCCATGACTCTGAAACGTAAACCTCGTCCCCACTTTCCCCAAGTAGAAACTTGTTGATACGGCTCCACCAAGAAGTCGTATCTAGTTGGAAAGGAAAACTCACCGATATTTCCCAGGCGATGCCTGTTAATGGATTAACTTGTTCCAAGAATTTTACTTCCCGAGTATTGGGTAAGTAATCAAAAACTCTTTTATCAAGACAGCAACCTTGTTGCGAATATAAAACACACCACAGAGCCGGATCCCTCAGGTTTTGAGCGAGTATTTAAATCTCCTTCGAAAGGAGGATCTTAAATATAAAAATGAGTTTTGGGATCCGCTCTAACTTTTAAAAATTATTTTAATGACTCGAAAACACTTTAAAGAGTGTTCAGAATAATGCTGATTTAATAAAGTAAATCAGTCTCAATTAAAAAGAAATATCTGGATATTATTATTTAAATAATATTTCCATAAAGAATAATCTTTATAAAAATAATTGAAGTAGAAGTTTTAAAACTCTTACTTGAATGAAAATTAAATAATCAAGGATATACTTATACAAAAGTACTATCTTTATTTGAATAATCGAAAATAAGTTTGATCATCGAAACATTATTCTTTAATAAATTAAAGAATATTATTAAATAATAAGCGGAGTCATAATACCTCGAATGAATATTATAAATAATATTCATTAAATGAAATAAAGGAGTCATACATCCTCAAATGAATATCCAAGTAATATTCAATAAATAATATAAAGGAGTCATAAGTCCTCGAATGAATATTCAAGATAATATTCATTAATAAAATAAAGTTATCGAATAAACCTTATTCGATTAATAGTTTTGAAAACTATTACCATATATATATAAAATATATATATAAAATATATATATATATATATACAAAATCTACTCGGGATCCTCGACTCCCGGTTTAGAAATATGTTCACCTTTTTATCCCCTATACTAAGGGTAACTCAAATACCGCTTATCTCTAGCATAGGTATTATCAACTGAACCAACAGATATATATGGCAAGAATACGAAACAGGCATGCATATATATACCATATCAGCATGCTACAATATATCGCAAGAATTTGCTAATGTAACCATCATGCATCTACTACAAGATAATGCATATACAAGCGTATACATCACAACAACAGTATAACAGATAGAAAACTTGCCTGAACGACTGGGGGTGATAAAAGGCTCGGGACGAGTCTGGTAACCTATAAACAACAAGTAAGTTGGAATTAAACCAAAGTCACTTGTAAATCTATACTTTAACCAACTTAGACTCTAACGCTTGTTTTGCGCTTACTGATTCTCTTAAGTCACTCGAGTACCCTCGGCTCCACCATTTTTAATAATTTAACCATTACGAGTTTTAAGGCGATTCCTTCACGAGTGTCTTACCAACTGCCTAACACTCTTACCATAATTGTTTCATACATTAATTAACCCTTTTTGGTCTTTAACCTATATTTCAAAGTAAAGCGAGGGGAAATGTTTTGTTCGCGAAACGCCGTTACTTAAAACGGTCGTTTCTCCTAAACCGTATATCGGAATCAAATGAACTACATATCAAAACGAAGCTCGTAACATGAGCTATCTAAACATGGCAATGGTCAACATCTAGCAGGGGGTTCTCGGGTCCTAATGTTATGAACAAAAGCAGTCTAAAGTAAATCGGACATTATGACGGCTATGTTTACGCGATTTCCCAATTTTAAACCATTCAAAACCAACACAATTCAACCTCAATCCATTCTTACAACCAAAGTCCATCCTTATCACATCATAACAGGCCCAATCAATTCAATATTAATATTTATACTTATGCTTAAGCTTGAATTTAACTATACTTAAGTTCTTTTAACCAAAACAACAAGATTCACCATTATATTTCACTACCACTCCAACCCAAACTCTAAACCACAAGCATTAAGCTACTATATCACCATAACAATCAAAATCATCTTATTATACAAAGGAATCTAGGGTTTGGAGATGATATACCTTCCTTGAAATGGTGGGAGTAGCTAGGAAGCCTTAAGAAGCCTTGAGAAGTCTTAGGGATGCTTGGATCTTAAAGGAAAACAAGAAAAATTCAAGTTAAAACTTTGAAATCACTATTCATTGTCTTCTTCATTGATTTATTGAAGAAGATTGAGAATGAATGGGGTGCTTAAACTCATGATATAGCCATAACTATGCATAAGGATGACTAGGGAATTATCTTACTAATTTAGGAAGCCTTGAACTTGAATTTTGAAAATTTCTTTCTTTAAAAAGTGGAAAAGCCGAGAGCAAGTTCTTGGTGAAAAGAAATAGATTTTTGTTTTGGTGAAAAATGATTTGTTTTGGCTTGGTTGATTTGGTTTTGTTTTAGTTAATTACCTATTTAACCTTGGACTTTGTGTGGTTAATAACCATCCACATCTCCTTCCTCCTTATGTCATGCTTGTGTCATGCTATGATGTCATCTTTCCCTCCTTGTCCTCTTCTCATTGGTTGGGTGACATCATCCTCTCTAATCCCTTTGATTAATTCCCTAATTGTTTGCCTAATGACCGCTGATCTGTTATACGGTTCGCTTAACTTTCGTTTTCGTTTATCGTTTGAGGGATCATACCCGGGATCTTATTACTTGGGTTCCCTTAACCTTTCTCAATACATTATATTCCTTTTATGATCCTCTCTTATAATCCTTGAATTTAAATCCTTTTAATCATGTTACCTTATACTCAATTCTTTCCGTATCTAGTGGATTTCCGGGAAAAATCAAAGTGTTCGGAATTGGAGTCTGACGATCTTTACATACACTTATATACCATATAGAGTGCCAATAAAATCTCAGAATATCCATAAAAGAACCCCTACCTAGTGTGGCATAAAAAGTTTTCTCATTCAGCAAAAACACTATTCATAAGGGTTTCAAAAATTTTCCAAAAATTGGGGTTATTACACTTGTAGAGATCTTGACTTAGAATGTTTTACACCAAACAGATTTATTCAACTCCAAGCTTCTTCATAATTCTTCTGAGGCATGATCTTCTTGATCTTCTTCCAGATAGAATTCTTAGGCTTGACACTGTTTAGAGAAAAATGCTCCAGTCTGCTCCATTTATATTTTATAGATATTAAGTGTTACAAGTATGAATTACAGATTAAGGTTACAATACAACTAATCTTAGGGTTGTCAGTATGACTTAGTCTTGTTATGATACAGGTATGTCTTTCACAACAATCTCCCCCAATTTGTGAGAAGTTTGCTAATCACAAATTCATGCTTGTTAACAAGACTAACCCCAAGTTAAAGAAAGAAAATAAAATGATACAAAAGTTGATACAACACTTGTGCATTGAACAATTGACAGCTTACAATAATTAAGTAAAGACTGAGCATTTTGATTCTTTCTCAATTATGTTCTTAATCTGCACAAGTATTTCTAATTCTTCTAGGATGGGGGTGTCAGTTAGAGCCTCTATTAGTTTCAGCAAATCTGGCTTAGGATAACTAGCTAACATCCCTATCCTGTATCTTGACAAAGAGCCAACTTTTACATTCAGAAATTTTCCATCCTTTGATATTCTGCTATTGCCTGCTGCCTTCAACTCTTCTAATCTTCTGATATACTCATCAATGTCATGCTCATACTTTCTCCTCCTTTCAGCTAGCAACTCTCTATGCTTATCTCTCATCTCCTCTCTGTTAACCACAAACACTGCCAATACTGTTCTCCATGCCTTAGTGGCTGAATCTTTACCATTCATCAAGCTTATCACCCTTTTCAGTTCAACAATTGAGAGAGAATCCTTTAGTCTATCTCCAAGCTTTTCAAAGGACCCATCATTGTAGTAGATTCTGACTTCTCTAATGTTAACAACCCAAATTCTGACAATTCTTTCAGCTAGCTGTTGGAAGTAGTCTTCATCTGAATCCACAACATTTAGAGGTTGGAAATCATCTTGATCATATCTGTTCCAGATGGCCTTTTCACCAAATCCATGATCATTGAGAAATTCAGCTGTCAGTTGTCTTCTTCTTTGTCTTCTTTGTCTTCTGAGTCTTCTCTTGACCTTGGCTTCCTTTGGACCAACTCCAACTGTTTTGAAGTGTGTTTTATGTGGTGGCTTGAATGAAGGTATAGTTTTGAGTCTTTTCAGAGAAGTATGGCTGTGAGTGATTTGAGTTTTGAGGAGAGAGTTTGTTGTGAGCTTGTAGAAATATTTAGGCTTAGAGGTTTGAGGTTGAGCAGTTTTTGATGAGATTGAATGTGAAGGTTTAGCAATTGGTATTTGGATATTTAGGGTTTGAAGAGGTTGAGATGTATCATTATTTTGTCTTTGTGTCCTTCCACTCCTCCTTTGAGTCTCAGATCCACTTTTCTTCTCCTTCTTTTTCTCACTATCACCTTTTCCACCTATTGCCTTGCTAGATTGACTTGAGTTTGAGCCAGAAGGATTTTGACCATCTTTTTTCTGCTCATCATCACCCAAGTCATCTGTGTTAATTTGAGTTTTAGGCAACTTGGCTTCAGGGTTATCAATGTATCTCCTCAGAATCTTGATCATAGCTTCTTCTTCACCAGTCTTCAATTTCTTACTTTTCAGCTCAGACTCAAGCACCATTATCAGTCTTCTGTTGGCCATGACACAGTTTTTAGGTACTTGGAAATGTTTCAGTTGCTTGGTTATAGAGCAGATATAGTGCACCCCTTTGCTTGGATGTAGGTAGGCTTCTAGGAATGCAGCTTCTTGAGCCTTCTTCAACTCAGCTAGTAGCATTTTCTCTTTATTGTTGATTATCCTGACTTTGTTAATCAGAATGTCTACTTCAGATGCTCTTCTAGAAATTAGATAATTGAAGTTGACTTGCATACATCTGTCTACACCAGAATCATTAAGATTGATCACTATCCTTTTCTCCAAAAACTGGTCCTTGACTGGGATCTGCAGCACCCTGATATAATTGATAGTCTTTTACAAGGTCTTTCTATAAGTGAAGAAATTGTTGTTGAGAGAGTTCCTTAATCCAGTGAGCAAGTTGTCAAACTCTTGTGTCATTCCTGGACCTTGAGCAGCCATAAGGAGCCTCTCTTGTTCTAGCCCTTGTTCTTGACTTTTGAGTGTTGATTGTGCTAGCCTTGCATCTATCTCCCCCTTAGTCTTGGTGACAGGCATGAGTAAGGGAGTAGGAATCTCAGGTCTTACAGCTTCATGCAATGCTGGCAGTGGTATGTTGAGTTTTCCCATAATGGCTTCCAAGACAACTGTATTCTGTATTTGTAGATGCTTATGGGACTCCACTAGGGCCTGAATATCATATTGTTGACTCTCAACCAATGTAGTTAGAGCTCTGACTTGTGAAGATAAATCTGAGTTGGAAGCTTGAAGTGAAGAAATTTGATCTTAAAGTTCTCTTATTTGAGGAGTAGAGGTTTTGGTGGAAAAGGACTCAAAGTGTTCATCAACAGCTTTTCTAACACCTTCCATGAGAAGAAATGAAGGCTCATACCTAGCAGAATGAATTTGATCTAGCTTGACCCTGGTATCATTTGAATTTGTGATATGAGCTTGAACTTGATCAAACAGGGCCTTGAAAGAGCTCTTCATTTTTGACACTTCCTTCTCTATGGAGGCCAGATCCATCCTTGACATTTGCTCAGAGAAAGACTGAAATTGATTTTTGATGTCCTTTTGAGAAGGCACAATGTCATCCATCTTTTCCTTGATCAACCTCCTGACTTTATCTTCATGTCCAGTCAATTTTACTTCAAGGGCCTTTCCAAAGAGATGGAAAGCCTTGAGTTGAGCTTTATGCACATCCATAATGGCATCATAAACTTCAGGAGGAGTGAGAGTTTTAGCATTGCTTCCCAAGATAGTTATGTATTCTCTCCTGAATCTTGCCAAAACTTCATCCATTTCTGCCATATGGTCACCAGACAACCAGGCATCTACATTTCCATCTTCTTCAGCCTCTTCTACTATCTTCTCCTTCTATTGTTCAACCTCTTCATTGAAGCATAGCAGTATAGCTTGATAGTCCCTGTTCCCCATGTCTAAAGTGAGCAATTGCCGAGAAAGATTGGCCAAGCCTGAGATTTGATCTACCAATATTACATCAACTGTAGAAGGTTGAGCTTCCATATCTTGTAGCCATTGAGCCATGACATGTGGTTGGTTGGATTGAGATGTGGATAGCTGTTGAAAAATGTTTACATTACCACCTGTGACTGAAGTCACAGTTTGACTCACAGATAAACCTGTGGTTTTGAAAGTTTGTTGTTCACCACATATAGTAGGAACCTCCATTGGAATTGGAGAGGATTTGACTGGGTTACTGTCATGTACACTAGCCTCAAACCTTTGTGCACCTTGCAGAGCACTGTCACATACATTTGATGGATTTGCCTCTTCCATATTAGGATCATTGGAAATTGTACTCATAGCTTCAACTGTGAAAGCAATTTCAGCTAGGGTTTTGAGGAGAGTTGTTCCTTCTAGAGGAACCTCCAATTGAATTGGAGAGGATTTAGATAGCTCCCCCTCAGGAGTACTACCCTCAAACCTATTCATCTGTGAAGATGATGGTGCACATGAAGGTGCAAGAGTGACCATGGGGTCTTCAGTAAAAACTGATGAAACCCCCATGTTTGTGATGATGTCATCAAGATCTACCCCAGCTAGTAGTCTCTCACCATCTAGATGTTGATTCTGGGTGGTGAGCACAGTTTCATGAACCATGTCACTTGAGTGTTGGTGCACTTGAGAATCAGATTCAAGTGCTTTATATGATGAAGAAATTTGGGAGATTAAAGAAGTTTGCTCAGTTGTGGGTATTGGCAGCTCCCCCCGAATGGATGAGGGAGCTTCAAGTGATGTGCCCTCACTGTGTGTGCCATCCTTATTTCTTCTACCATACACTCTAGGTGCAGGTTGTGCTGACTCAGTACAGGATGCATTGGGGTGCATGCTCTTTTCAATAGATACACCATGTTGAGAGGATGCATCTAGTAACTGTTTACTCCCCATTTGTTCAATTGTGCCCTTTTGAGAGGACACAGAGGTGTCTAGAGTGGTCAACTCTGGTAACTTACTCTTCTTTGGTTTCTTGACCAAGGGTGACTCTGGTGCAGTTTGAAATATTTCACTCTCATTTATAACAGCAAGGGTTGGTTCCTTTCTCTTCTTTTTACTCACTTCAGTATTTTGAGAGACTAAAGTGGTTGGTTTGCTAACATCTAGTGGTTTAAAAGAAAGGGATGTGGCCTTGGAAGGTCCCTGTTGGTGTGCCTGTGTTTGTTCTTCCACAGGATCAGGAACCATAGCTGAACTAGAAAATTTAGGAGCCCTCATGTCTGGCATAGGGTAAGGATAAGTCTTGAATCTCTCCAACATAAATGGAGTGATTCTGAGACTTACACTCACCTTATTCTTTGAAGTAAGAGAGCCAAATATGATTTTGGACACTTGCTTGCAATTTCCAATTCTACTACTATCAATTCTAGCTAACAAATGTATGTCATTGACTTTATGAGCTAAAGTAGACATAATAAACTTTGGCAAAAAGATTTCTTTACCTCTATTCTTCAAAGGCATAGTAAGCCTGGTAGCCAGCTCCTCCAGAATTAGACTTCCAACATTCAGATGCCTGTTGTGAGCTATTGAGAACACCAGCTTCTGCACCACACTTGAGATGTTGTCAAAGCCAGTTTTTCTGCAAGTGAAAGCCCACACTACAGAATCAAACACAAAGGACCATTCCTTCTTAAGGTTGGTTCTGTTCAGGCTTGCCAAGTTGATTGAGCCACTGTAGTTGATGAAGTCCATGAATTCACTCAGCTCATCTGCAGTTGGCATCTCTCCATAATTCTCAGTTGGCAATCCCAGGGCTGTATTCACATCAGCAGCTGAAAACTCAATTTCCTGGCCTCCAATTATGCATGTGACCACCACAGAAGTGACATTCTCTAGAACAACTGTCCTAGTTATAGCTGATGTCCAAAATTCATGAAGAACGTCCAAATACAGCATAGGACTTGCAGTTAAAGCACCTGCAATGTAGGATTCAGAAAGAAACTTCACAAACCCCTTGAAGCTATTAGGGGCTTGGTTAGCATCAAGAAAAGCAATAAAGTTAGTTCCCTTCTCTGGAATGATAGCTCTAACAATGTTTTGTTCCATTGTAGTGTTTAGAAGTAGTGGGTAAGAAAGAGTTTTGAGAAAGGATAAAAAATAAGAGGGAAAT
Organism: Apium graveolens; assembly: GCF_009905375.1. NCBI lineage: Eukaryota > Viridiplantae > Streptophyta > Magnoliopsida > Apiales > Apiaceae > Apium > Apium graveolens. The sequence goes on along the minus strand of NC_133656.1, from coordinate 205,236,937 downwards.
CGCCTTTTTTCTGAAATCTAGGTCACTTGAGATCTCGAAGAGGTGTAAGTACAGTGTGTGTATCGAGAAGTCTGGGTATTTATAGAAAAAGTAAAATACTTATCGAGAAGTTAAATAAACATTTGATATTAAACTTATCGAGAAGTAATTTTGAATATGAAAAAGGTACATTCGAGAAGTCAAATGACTTATCGAGAACTCTGATAAATGCCCAGTTTGACCAAAAATGACTGAAATAATTCTAATTTATTTGAATTGAATCAAATTAAAATCAGAATAAATTTTCCAAAAGCATTTGTCTAAAATAATTCATTGAATTAAATTATTTTAGTTCTGAGTTATTGATAAGTCTCAAAATATCCTTGTCGAGAACTCTGTGAATTAACACTATTAGAGAACTCTACATGGTCTTATCGATAGGTCATAATAGAGCTTATCGAGAAGTCATTCGAGAAGTCTATAAATAGACTTGTCGAGGACTCACTCGAGAACTCTAAAATGACTTGTCGATAAGTCATTTTGACTTATCGAGAACTCAGTTCTCTATACCTTTGAGTACTGTAATTCTGCCTTGTATTAATTTTACACATTTAAGATGTAAATTAACAACTGAGCAGTTTACTTAGAATTTTGAAATATTCTAAGTTAATTTTTGAATTTTTAAGAAAAATAAATATACAGAGATTCTGAAATATTTATAATTCATATTTTAGTTAATTTTCAATTAAATCAAACTAGGTTGATTTATTAGAAATTAATTTGTTGCAACACATTAGCTGAGTTCTTTGCCTTAGGATGAAGAATTGAGCATTTCAATTTCACTCACAAGTCTAGTGAAGGTTGCTTCATCCAAAGGTTTAGTAAAAATGTCAGCTAATTGTTTTTCTGTTGGAACAAAAATGAGTTCAATGGTACCATTTGCAGCATGTTCCCTGATAAAATGGTACCTAACATCAATGTGCTTTGTTCTAGAGTGATTAACTGGATTAGCTACTATAGATATGGCACTAGTATTGTCACAAATAATAGAAATTTTGTGTAACACTAGACCATAGTCCATTAGCTGATTTCTAATCCAAAGCACCTGACCACAACAACTTCCAGCAGCTATATATTCAGCCTCAGTTGTGGAAGTTGACATAAATTGCTGTTTCTTACTGTACCAGGACACAAGTCTTTAACCAATATATTGACAACTTCCACTAGTACTTTTCCTATCAACCCTGCATCCAGCAAAATATGCATCTGTGTATCCAACAGCTTCAAAACCAGTTCCCTTAGGATACCATAATCCCAAGTTTGGAGTTCCCTTTAAGTATCTAAAAATCCTTTTTACAGCCATCAAATGTGATTCCTTTGGATTGGCTTGAAATCTGGCACATAGACAAGTAGCAAACATGATGTCTGGTCTACTAGCAGTCAAATAAAGTAATGATCCAATCATCCCACTGTAGCTTGAAATATCCACACTCTTGCCTTTCTTATCTTCATCCAACTTGGTTGCAGTAGACATTGGTGTAGATGCAGGTGAGCTATCCACCATACCAAATTTCTTCAATAAGTCATTCACATATTTGGTTTGGCTGATGAAAATACCATCACTTCTTTGACTAACTTGAAGGCCAAGGAAGTAACTCAATTCTCCCATCATGCTCATTTCATACTCACTCTGCATTAGCCTAGAGAATCTTTGACAAAGTTTTTCATTAGTAGATCCAAAGATGATATCATCCACATAGATTTGAACTAGGATCATATCTCCACCATGCTTCTTGTAGAAAAGAGTCTTATCAATAGTACCTCTGGTAAAACCATGTTTGAGTAGAAATACCGACAGTGTGTCATACTAGGCTCTAGGTGCCTATTTCAGTCCATACAGAGCCTTGAGTAATTTGTAAACAAAGTTAGGGAGTTCTGTATCTTCAAAGCCAGGTGGCTGTTGCACATAAACTTCTTCTTCTAGTTCACCATTAAGAAAGGCACTCTTGACATCCATTTGATACACCTTGAAATTTGAGTGTGCAGCAAATGCCATAAAAAATTCTTATTCCTTCTAGTCTTGTAACAGGAGCAAAAGTCTCATCATAGTTAATTCCCTCTTCTTGTGAGTAGCCTTTAGCAACCAACCTTGCTTTGTTCCTAGTAACAATTCCATTTTCATCCATTTTGTTCCTGTACACCCACTTAGTTCCAATTATGCTTCTATTATTTGGTGCAGGAACTAATTTCCAGACTTTGTTTCTCTCAAACTGATTCAGCTCCTCCTGCATAGCACATATCCAATCAGGATCCAATTGGGCTTCTTCAGTTTTCTTGGGCTCTACTTGAGATAGAAAACATGCATGTAGGAATTCATTAGCAGTTGCACTCCTAGTTCTCACACCAGCTGAGGGATCACCAATAATAGCTTCTACTGTATGACTTCTATCCCACTTTCTAGTGTGTGTCTGTTGACTAGTGCCTTCATCATTTTCTTCAGTATTACCATGACTGTCATTTCTATTCTCTTCTTCTCCCCCTGAGTTTGTGCCATCAAATTCAGTTGTCTGAAGAGAGCTTTCATTCCCATGATTTTGTTCAGAAGTCTCTTCATTTGTCACTTGTTGTGCCACAACTTCATCTTCCTAATCAGAATCACTATCAATAGTTAGATTTTCAAATGCAAGGGCTTCAACATCATTTAAATCAAGGCATTCCAAGCCTGGACACTTGTCATCATCAAAAGTCACATCTGTGCTTTCCATAATTTTCTTTTGATTAATCATATAAACTTTGTAGGTTGTTCTTTCCAATGAATATCCCAGAAAATTGCTTTAAAAACTTTAAAGTCAAATTTTCCTACATATTCAGAGTTGTCTTTTAGAATATAACACTTGCTTTCAAACACATGTAGATGCTTCACTGTAGGCTTCCTGTTAGACATGATTGAGTAGGGTGATTTTCCATGAGCTTTGTTGATGAGATATCTGTTTTGAGTGTAGCATGCAGTATTAACAGCCTCTTCCTAAAAACTAGTTGGCAATTGAGCATCTTGTAGCAAAGTTCTAGCAGTTTCAACCAATGTTCTATTTTTCCTCTCAACTACTCCATTTTGTTGAGGTGTTCTAGCTGCTGAAAATTCTTGAACAATGCCTTTGCTTTTGCAGAATTCACTTAATGTTGAGTTTCTGAATTCTGTTCCATTATCACTTCTCAATCTTTTCACACTAACTTTTCCTTCAGCTTGCTTCTCAATTTTCTTGATGTGCTCAATTTTAATGTTTGGAGTTTCATCTTTAGAGTACATGAACTCAACCCAGGTGTATCTTGAAAAATCATCAACCATGACAAGGGCATATTTGTTCCTTGAAATGGATAAGACATTTACTGGCCCAAACAAGTCCATGTGAATAAGTTGCAGAGGTGCACTTATGGAATTCACAGTTTTTGACTTGTGACTAGATCTTTTCATCTTTCCTTTCTGACAAGCTTCACAAACTTCCAGTTGAGCAAATTCCAGACTTGGCATATCTCTCACAAGCTCCTTCTTGACTAAGGTGTTGATTGCTTTGAAATTCAAGTGAGATAGCTTCTTATGCCATAATTTTCTTTGCTCTTCTGATGCCTTGGTGTAGAAACAACACACTTCATCCTTATTTGTTGAGTCTAAGTCTGCAACAAACAAGCTTCCCTTTCTTACTCCTTTAAGAGCAATTTCACCAGTCTTTTTGCTAATAAAAGCACAATCTTTTTTGTTGAAAACAAATTGAAAATCGCTGTCTGTAAATTGACTAACACTTAGGAGATTTACTTCTAATCCAGCAACTAGTGCTACATCTTCAATGACAACATTTTCAGAAATAATCTTGACATATCCCATTGTGAATCCTTTGATGTTGTCTCCAAAGGTCACCAAGGGGCCAGCCATCTCCTCAAATTGTGATAGCAGGGCCTTATCACCTGTCATATGCCAGGAACATCCACTATCAATGATCCATATGACTTTCTTTCCTTTGCCCTACACACAATGAGGATTAATTGTGTTTAGTTACCTAAGCTGTGTCAGGCACTTTCTTCTTGTTAACTGATTTTGCAGAAGTAGAATGAGAATTTTCAGATAAAATGGAATTCATAGACTGTTGAGCATTTTCCCTTTTAGATATAGAACTAACTTTTGATTCTATGAGATCAATTCTCAATTTGTGGCAACTCTTCATCACTTTTATGTTGCAGGGAATGCAGTCAAACTTGTCACAGAATGAATAGGGATCATTAGTCTTAGCTTCATTGTACTTGCAGACTCCTTCAGGTGGATTGCTAACAATCTTTTTACAAAGATGAGTTAGGTGATTCATTGATCCACAATTCTCACACCTCTTTCTAGGAGCATTTGCAACATAAGAAAAATTATTGTTTTGTTTATCCCAATCTTTCCATTTCTATTCTTCTTTTTCTTTTTGACCTGTTCAGCTTTAATCTCCTTCATAGACTCCTTAGTTTCTTGATTGGCTTTTGGTGTTTCAACAGAGATAGAAGACTGAGTTGTCTCATCATTTTTCTTTTCCTTGTCTTCATCAGCTGTCTCCTGTTTGATGATCAACTCTTCTTCACTGAAGTTCACTTCACATGCCTTGAACAAAGGTGATTCAACTTTCTTCAGAATAATTGGAATATCCTCAGTTTCAGTTGATTTTCCTTTGTCACTGACAGACTTCTTTTTGTTGTTCAAACCCTCATATTCAAGACCAATGGCAATGTTTGCACATGGCTTGTTCTTTTCATGATATTGGCCAATCAAATCAGAGGCAATTTTGAAGGATTTCAGCTTCACTTCATTCTTCTCCAGCTTTTCTCTCAATACTGCTTCAATTTCACTTGCACACTTTAATTTGTTCTTTAAGTATGCATTTTCTTGCTTAGCAGTATCAAGCTCAACCAGCAACAATTCAGTCTCTTGTTTTTCACTCTCAAGTTTTTCATTGATCTTTTTCAATCTGCTAACTTCCTCATTTGCAGCAACCATGCTTGTATGAATGTGGAACATTTCTGTGCTCACCTTTTCAACAGTTTCCTTATATTGACTCACATTTAAATCAATTATGGTAAGAGTTGGTACCTGTGATTTAGATGATGAAGAGTCTCCTTGCTCCAAGGCCATGAGTGCATAGTTTCCAACTTCTTCATCTTCATCATTATCTGAATCATCTCAGCTTTTACCCTCAGCAATATAAGCTTTCCCTTGTTGCTTCATTAGAAGAGCATCATACTTTACTTCCAATTCAAGATAGGCTTTGTCTTTCTTTGCCTTCTTGGGTTTTCTACATTGTGTAGCAAAATGGCCCAGCTCATCACAATTAAAGCACCTTATGTTTGATCTATCAACAAATCCAGTTCTGTAGCCATTTTTGCTATCAGGAGTGTACTTCCCTTTTCCTTTCTAGCTGCTGTCTTTGTTGAAGGACTGTCCTTTGCTCTTGAAAAATCTTGGTTTCTTCACTCTAATGTTAGAGAATTTTCTAGCCAAGTAAGTCATTGATTTATCTAGCTCATCAACTCATCAAGAGTGTAGAACTCATCTTCTTCATCCAATTCTAGTATGACTTGCTCTTTAGTGTCATTGGCTCTTTTCTCACTTGTAGAAACTTCTGGAGTTTGAGATCTTTGCTCATCATTGGAGGTCTGGCCATCATTCACAATTAGTGCACTTGAGCCGTCCAGTACATATCCTTGACCAGCCCTTAATGATTTCTTTTGAATCATTTCATGTTCATAAGTTTTCAGAACCCCATAAAGCACGACCAGTGTGATTCTACTCAAATCCCTTCCTTCTCTGATTGCAGAGATCTTTTGTTCCAAATGGTCAGGAGAGTAAGCAAGAACTTCAAATTCACTTCTTCAATATCATAATATTTATCATGAAGCTGCAAGTCATTTATCAGCTTATTAAACCTTTCAAACACATCAGTAATACCCTCCTTTGGTTTAGCCATAAAACCCTCATACTGAGAAATCAATATCCTTCTTTGATTTGACCTAACCTCCTCAGTTCCTTCACAAAGTATTTCAATCTTTTCCCAGATCTGTTTAGCAGTGTCACAGTTGACAATGTTATTATACATTACATTATCAAGTGACTCAATTAGTATCAGTTGCAAAGCACCGTCTAGGGAAACTTTCTCTCTTTCAGGTTCAGTGTATTCAGAAGGATCCTTGGGAGTATAATGAGATGGAATAACCATATCTCCATCTGTGGTTTCCTCAACTCTAACTACAGGAGTGAAGGGCCCATTCTTGAGGATACCAATATAAAGGTGATTATCCATTCTTATAAATAGCAACATTTTCTTTTTCCATAAAGTGTAATTGGCCTTATCAAACGGAGGAATCTTGATACTACCAATTTTCTGTGTATTCATTTTTCCAAGATCTAATCTGTTTACTTTCAGATTTTGCTCTGATACCACTTGTTAGGTATGAATACAACACGGGGGGGGGGGGTGAATGTGTTTTGGTTTAACTGTTTGATTTTTGATCAACTTAGGCTTTAGCATTTGGTTTTTATCAATGATTTAGTAGAATAGATGTTAAACATAAATAACTGTGTAAATATGTAAAACAAAGATCTTCAAAACTCACTTAATTTTATATTAAAAATCAAGCAGTGTTTTTCTACAAAATCTCTAAGTTCTTGTTTTAGAACTTAGCTTCTTTCTTGAGAGAGAACACACAATTTTCTATCTTAATTGTTCTACTTAACTAGAGGACCAGTGTTAACTTTATAACTCAGTTAACTGCTGGTTTACACAGTGGATAATAAATATGCTATTAGCTTTTCTAAACTGTCAATTGTCATTTCTATTTATAGAAAAGCAAATCTTCCATTTCTGGCTTAGCATATCTTTAGCATCCCGTGATTACTTTAATCTCCTTTGTCAGTTAATCTTTGCCATTGATCTTGCACATCTCTCAAGTTGCTTTTTGTAGACTTGTCAATCCAGCTATGTGAATTGTTTGTTGATTTGCAACCTTGAATATTAAACTATTCTGCAATTCTGTACTTAGAGAAATTTCTTCACTTCGAGATCTCCAATTAAGTTGTAGAGAACTCGACATCTCGATAGGCATGTTGGCTTGTCGATATCTCTGAAACTTCATTGTTGACTTGACTTATCGACAACTCTAAGTTCTCTAGTGAATTTTGGTTTATCGATAACTCAGAGTTCTCTAATGGACTTTGACTTATCGATAACTCAGAGTTCTCTAATGAATGTATATTTGTCGATATCTCTGAGTTCTCGAATGGGTATCTGACTTATCGATATCTCCAATAGCATTTCCTGAGTTCTCGATAAACAGTTCCTGAGTTCTCGATAGGCAATTCCTGAGTTCTCGATAGGTCTTTCTGAGTTCTCGAGTGACTTCTCTATAACACTAATTATGTGACTTATAGAGATCTTAACTTAGAATGTTTTACACCAAACAGATTTATTCAACTCCAAGCTTCTTCATAATTCTTCTGAGGCATGATCTTCTTGATCTTCTTCTAGATAGAATTCTTAGGCTTGACACTGTTTAGAGAAAAATGCTCCAGTCTGCTCCATTTACATTTTACAGACATTAAGTGTTACAAGTATGAATTAGTCTTGTTATGATACATGCATGTCTTTCACAACACTATCCTAAGACCTAACCTCCTAATTTCACTTAATTTAGAAGTAGTGAGTGCATAACCTATGGAATTAAGCATATTAACAATATCAGTATCTGTGTGTGGAGCAGTTACAGTATTATCAGGAATCTTGAAGCATGCTTTAACAACATCACTATTTATGCAAAACTGCTTACCTTTCAGAGTGAATATGATGGTTTTGTTTGTCGAGTTATACACTGCAGTTGTCCATATCTCTTCAACAACCTCACAGTAAATGGTGGGTGATTCCAGCATGGCATAGTTGAGTTTGCAGTTCTTCACAAAATCCATCATTTTGTGATAGTCACCAGACTGTTGAATCTCCTTATTCATCAAAGCTGAGAAATTATTTTTCTCATAGATATAACCGGTTTGAGACATGATTTTCACTACAGGTGCCATTGTTAGAAGTTTGGAATTTACAGAGAGAGAGTTTGCTTTTGAGAAGAAAGAAATTAGAGCAATTGAATCTTGAGAATGATAAAAGAAATGAATAAAAGTGAATTTGCTTTTATACTATCTCAGAAATTAACTGACAAAAATAATAAAGTAACCAATAAAAAATTGCCCAAAATTGCCGTTTAAAAATAAGTAAACTGTAAAAATTGCGTCACGTATCCGTCGTGTCATGCTTACAAACTGTAAGTATACTCGATGGATAATATTCAGGGAATTAACAGCTAGGATTGAGACAATTCGATGGATGAGGATAAATCGGTTATCCGTCGAGTTATAAAATATTCCAGAACTCGATGATCGAACTCGATGGATAATGGTCATCCGCCGGGATGTAAATTTTGACTTGGCCAATATTTCATCCAAAACAGAAAAATCAATTAAATTTTTAGCTGCATAAAACCTTGCAAAATATCTGAAATGATTCAAGAAAAATTTAGCATACCTAATTCACTTACCAACCTTGAAAAGGTGGATTCATCCAGTGGCTTGGCAAATATATCTGCAAGCTATTTTTCACTTGGAACAAAATGCAGTTCCACAGTACCATTCATCATATGTTCCCTTATGAAGTGGTACTTGATGTCTATGTGCTTTGTTCTTTAATGCTGTATTGGATTTTCAGTGATGGCAATTACACTTGTGTTATCACAGAAAATAGGGATCCTATCCACTTGTAGACCATAGTCCAACAATTGGTTTTTCATCCACAAAATATGTGCACAGCAACTACCAACAGTAATATATTCAGCTTCAGCTGTAGAGGTAGAAACTGAATTTTGCTTTTTACTGAACAAGGACACAAGCTTGTACCCTAGAAATTGACAGGTTCCTGTTGTACTTTTTCTGTCTATTTTACACCCTGCATAATCTGCATCTGAATAACCAGTTAGATCAAAACCAGAATCTCTAGGGTACCAAATGCCAAGTTTGGTGTTCCCTGAAGATATCTGGAAATTCTCTTAATAGCTACCAAGTAAGATTCTCTAGGATCATCCTAAAATCTAGTACAAAGACAAGTAGCAAACATTATATTTGGCCTACTAGCTGTTAAGTACAGAAGTGAACCAACCATGCCCCTATAACTTGAAATATCCACAGAATTTTCAGTAGTATTTAATTCAAGCTTAATTGCAGTAGCCATGGGATTTTTTGCAGATATGCAATCCATTAGATCAAACTTCTTTAAAAGATCATGAATGTATTTAGTTTGACTAATGAATATTCCATCACTAACTTGCTTAACTTGTACACCAAGAAAGTAAGTTAGTTCTTCCATCATGCTCATTTCATACTTACTTTGCATCAATTTGGCAAACTTTTTGTAAAGTTTTTCATCTGTAGAGCCAAATATAATATCATCTACCTAAATTTGAACAAGTATACTATAGCCATTAACATTTTTAAAGATTAAAGTTTTATCCACAGTACCTCTTGTGAAGTGATTTTCCAAAAGAAACTTTGATAAAGTGTCATACTAGGCTCTAGGTGCTTGCTTCAGTCCATAGAGTGCTTTCAAAAGATAGTAGACATGATTTGGGAAATTTGGATCTTCAAAATCAAGAGGCTGACTGACATAAACTTCCTCCTCCAAATCTCCATTTAGAAAAAGCACTCTTGACATCCATTTGATAGACCTTGAAATTGGCATGGGCTGCATAGGCTAAGAAAATTCTGATGGCTTCAAGTCTTGCAACAGGAGCAAAAGTTTCATCAAAATATATTCCTTCTTGTTGACAATAGCCCTTAACAACCAATCTAGCTTTGTTCCTGACCACTATGCCATTATCATCCATCTTATTTCTGAATACCCATTTGGTGTCAATTAGATTCTTTCCTTTAGGATTGGGTACCAGCTTCCATACTTTATTCCTTTCAAATTGGTTTAGCTCCTACTGCATAGCTAAAATCCAATCAGGATCCAACAAATCTTCTTCTACCTTCTTTGATTCTTCCTTAGATAGGAAGCTGCTATAGACATTCTTCTTGAGTTGCTCTCCTTATTTGAACTCTAGAAGATACATCACCAATGATGAGCTCAAAGGGGTGATCTTTTGTCCATTTCCTTTGTTGAGGTAGATTAGCTCTAGATGAAGAGGCCTCATTGTTGTCTTGATGTGTAACTGAGTTTTGATTATTAGAAACTCCCCTTGAGTTTATGGATCTTTGATTTGAGAAAGGGGAATTTCTGTAAGTAATCTATTCTGACTTTCAGCTTCTTTTGATGACCCGAAGGATGGTGCATTTTGAGTTCCGACGGATGAAGTTGATTGTCTCCCGACGGATAAAGCAGATTGTCTCCCGACGGATGAAGCATTTTGCAACTCGACAGATGTTGAATTTTGTGCTTCATTATATCATTTGACATTGTTTCGTGATCACTTTCATCATCACCATCATCACTAACTATCTCCATATTATCAAATTTGAGACTTTCATGAGAATCTTCATCTTGCAGTCCTTCAATATTTTTATCATCAAACACAACATGTATTGATTCCATAACAATGTTGGTTCTAAGATTGTAGACTCTAAATGCTTTTCCCACAGTATATCCAAGAAAAATTCCTTCATCTGCTTTAGCATCAAACTTCCCATTTTGATCAGTTTGATTTCTCAAGATATAACATTTGCAGCCAGCCAAAGTATCATACACTTTGCTTGATTAACCAAAGAAATATTCTGAGTGTAGCAAGCAGTATTTACAGCTTCAGCCCAGAAATATGTTGGTAACTTTAATTCTTCAAGCATTGTCCTTGCAGCTTCAATAAGTGATATGTTCTTTCTTTCCACTACTCCATTTTGTTGTGGAGTCCTTGCTGCTGTAAACTCATGCATAATCCCATTCTCTTCACAAAATACTCTCATAACAGAATTCTTGAACTCAGTTCCATTGTCACTCCTGATTCTTCTAACCTTGAAATCAGGATGATTGTTGACTTGCCTTATGTGATTTATGATCATTTCACTAGCCTCATCTTTAGACTTTAGGAAATATGTCCAAGAGAACTTTGAGAAATCATCTACAATTACTAGGCAAAATCTTTTCCTTGAGATGGACAACACATTGACTGGTCCAAACAAATCCATGTGTAGCAATTGCAAAGGTTCTTCAATTGTTGAATCAAGCTTCTTTCTGAATGATGCTTTAATTTGCTTTCCCTTTTGGCAGGCATCACACAGTCCATCCTTAGAAAACTCCACTTGATGAATACCTCTAACCAGTTCCTTCTTGACAAGCTCATTCATGGTCTTGAAGTTTAAATGGGACACCTTCTTGTGCCACAACCAACTTTCATCTTGCCTTGCTTTACTGAGAAGGCAAGTGACAGATTCTGCATTTCATGAGTTGAAGTCAGCTAGGTACATATTTCCTTTTCTCACTCCAGTGAGAACCACTTTGTTGCTCCTTTAATTAGTCACAACACAGGCTTCTGAATTGAAGGTTACTGAATTGCCTTTATCACAAAGATGGCTGATACTCAACAAATTATGCTTGAGACCATCCACTAAGGCAACCTCCTCAATGATGACATTGTCTTTAGAAATCAAGCCATATCCCACAGTATAACCCTTGTTGTCATCTCCAAAAGTAATACTTGGGCCAGCTCTTTCCTTGAACTCTGTGAGCAGGGTAGAATCTCCAGTCATGTGTCTTGAACAACCACTATCCAAGTACCACAGATTCTTCCTGTTTCCCTACACACATCAAAACCAAATCAAGTTGATTCTGGTACCCAAGTTTCCTTGGGTCCTGCCTTGTTATTTTCTTCTTTTCTTAGGTTTGATCTCATTTGACTTGGGGATATCAGATTCATCCTTAGTCATCTGAGTTGGACCTTTGAAACCAGTAATTAAAATAGAATTATCATGCACATTTTGATTAACAGGAAAAGGCATGCTATTTGCAAACATGTTATTCCAGTAAGGCATGCTAAATGGCAAATGAGGCATACTAAATGCAACATTATAAGGATTAGGTACAAATGGAATATTAGCAAATTGTGCATTCATATTCTGTGCAGACATAGCATTCATAGGCATAGAAGGCAGCATTCATGTTGGGAAAAAAAGATGGTACAGATATAGAAGCAGGCATGGCAAATTTGCAATTAACAGACAAGTGATTAACACTACCACACTTAACACAGATTTTTCTGGGAGCATATTTATCAGGTGTGTAGTTGTTATGTTTGTTAATCCCTACCCATTTCTATTGTTTTTCTTTTTAGTTTCTGATTTAACCTCAATCTTTTCTAATCTGTCATTCAATTGCTTGATAGACAGATGACCAACATTTACTTTCTTCTCCTTCTTCACTTGACTTGATTCTCTTGAAATAAAGTTTTTGGAAACTGATCTATACTTTTCATTTAACTTGGAAAGTTTGGCTTTACTCACAGGTTTGCTCACAGTCGACGGATGAGGATTTGTGTCACTCGACGGATAATCCTTTTGATTATCCAACGGATGACTCTCATCATCCGTCGAGTCTACATCTGTTAGCAATCCTTCAACCAAATTGGATTCCAGCTTCTCCTTACTCTTTTTCCAGGCTGCATCACAAAAGGACTCAATGCCTTGAACTTTAGTGATTTGAGCATGAACATCTCTGGATGATTTCCATGCTTTAATCACCTCATGTTCTCATTCAAGTTGCTTTTTCAAAATCTCTTCATTCTTCAAGGACTTAGTTAATTCATCCTTAGCAATCTTACATTCTATTCTCAATTTTTCAAATTCAATAAACTGAGACTCTAGCACATTATTCCTCTCACTTAAAAACAGATTGTTTTATTTAATTTTAGCATTTTCCTTAGTGAGGGACTTAAGTGTAACACGCAAATGATATAATTCTGTAGACATATCATTAATTGCATCATTACACTCAGCTTTGGATAAATGTGCTAGGTTAGTGGTGATTACCTGATTACTTAAAGAACTTGTCTATGTTTCATCAGACTTGGCCATTAGGGCTAGATTGACATAGCTGACATCTTCATCTTCATCCAGACCATCTGCTGCCCAGTCATTTTCTTGTGTAATAAAAGCCCTCTCCTTTTATTTGAGCAACTCAAAATACTTCGGTTTCCACAGGCTCAAACTTCTTCTTGCTGGAATCTGACTTTCTACACTCACTGGCAAAATGCCCTGCCAAGCCACATTTGAAACATTTGAATTTTGATTTATCCCCCATATTTCTATTTGGCTTAGCTGCTCCAAATTTCTTCTTGAACTTGAGCTTAGAAAATCTTCAGGAAATAAATGCAAGATGTTTATCAATATCATCCATATCATCTTGGCTCAAAGAATCTTCATCATCAGCTACCAGCCCCTTGCCCTTGTTTTCACAGACCTTAGAAGTAGACCCAACAACTTCTACCTTCACCTCTTTCTCTTTCTCCAACTCAGCAACCAATGCTATGGACCCTCCTTTCTTCCTTCCTTTCTCCATCCTCTCATCTTGCTTTATTTCAAGCTCATAAGTTTTCATGATGCCATACAGTCTCTCCAAAGTAAACTCCTTATAATCTTGAGAGTTTCTCAATGAGACTGTCATTGGTTTCCATTACTTTGGAAGAGATCTAAGGAATTTGAGATTGGAGTCTTTTGTCAGATTAGAGCACTAATAAGTGGATTTTATATCCACTTGGAACGCTTTATTAAAAGCTTAAATTGGTGTTTTTGACACAAGTTGTTGGTATTTTGATGTGTTTTTGTGTTATTACATTTCAGGTATCAGTTATATGAAGAAAGGAGATTTTAAAGGAAATATGATGAAAAGTGATCATATTTGGAAGCCAAGTCCATTGTCAAGTTGTAGAGAATCTCGTTAGCTTCGCGTGGGTAGTTGAATCGCCTAATTTTGACGAGTAGAACTCAAGTTATGGCCAAAATAAGATTCATCAGAATTTTTAAGAAAGGCTGCAGGCGCCCTCCTGCTGGTGCCACGCGGCCGCCTGCTAGGAGGCGCCCGCCTGCTGGTGCCGCGCGGCCGCGTGTTGATGCGTGACTGACTTCGCTGAAAAAGCCTTTTTTGAGTGGAATTTGACGATTTTAAGGGTCCAGGTCCAATATGGGCTTATATATACTTAAAAAAAGGGTTTTCATCATCCGGGAAGATTGGGATACCAAGGAGAAGACCTAGAAGCACAAAATAATTCCGAAAAAGAAGATCTTGTTTTCAACTTGTGATTCTATGAATTAGTTGTAACTTTGGATGCTCATTTTCGTTCTTGTTGAACCTATATCTCGTTTATTCGTACTTTAATTATTATTCAGTTTATTAAGACCTTGTTTTATACCATGCTTTCATTGGAACCCACGGTGACGATGAGTTCAATTATGGGTTAATCGTTATCATGGGATTCTAGCGGATTTACTTATGGATTTCAATAGTTAATTGTTTTGATCTCTTGGTGTGTGGTGATTGTACGATATCCTGGTATTGGTTGTGCTTATTCGTCTTATGTGCGTAGCTAACATATAAGATAGTGTGTTAATCTCTTTTAAAGCGACAGTGAATTTAGAGATTTAGAACTTATCATGCTAGCATAGGTTCATGTATTTGTTATGCATGATTCGTAGGTAATTTTAACCATCTTACTTGCTCTATGTAAGCAAGATAGATAACTTGTCCTTAAACCATTATGTTGTCAAATTCTATAGACATATAGGGTCTCAATATAATTGGTGCCTATTCAGCTTCTATCTCTTTTGTGGATGTCTGGTAGAATGGTACTCGTGCAACGAAAGTTGGCATTTATCAGTTTTATGTTATCTGATTAGTGTCATCACCATCACATGCTAGGGTTAAAGACATAAACTTTGAACGAAGTATTTAATGAAGTTATAATCCAATGTTTGTCTTATTTAGTTTATTTAATCTTTTATTCTCGTAGCTAATTGCATGTTAGTTAATATCTTAGTTAATCTAAACCCTTATTTGATAATTATCTTAGCAGTGAAGGATAATCATACATTGATGCATAAGTGCACATTCTGAATTTAACTTAATAGAGTATATGTGGGAACTAACTAGAAGATATTCTATATTACTTGCGATCGCGTATACTTGCGTGTATTTTAGCGCGTGTTTTCGCCCTAACAAGTTTTTGGCACCGCTGCTGGGGGCTCGGTGTTAATTTTTAGTTTATGTGCTTATCATCGGTGGTCGTTAAAGTTCACTGACTCGGATTCTTTTACTTTCACGGTTTATTTGTTTGTGTTTTCATTACAATGAGAGATCCAGTAGCACGAATGAAAGCCTTGATGGATTTCTCTCAACCCAAGATCAATGACATTCAATCTAGCATTTTCCGGCCAGCTATCACAGCTAATACCTTTGAGATCAAGCCTGGCATATTTCAATGGGTACAGAATTCAGTCCAGTTTGGGGGTTCTCCAATGGAAGATCCCAATATGCACATTAGGGATTTCATTGAGATCTGCGACACCTTCAAGTTCAACGGTGTTTCTGAAGATGCTGTAAAGCTGAGACTGTTCCCATTCTCTCTGAGGGACAAGGCTAAGAGCTGGTTACACTCTCTACCAGCTGGTTCGATTTCTACTTGGGAAGATCTTGCTGAAAAGTTTCTCACTAAATTCTTCCCTATGGCGAAGACAACTACATTCAGAAACGCTATTACTCAATTTGCGCAACAAATGGGAGAATCTTTATGTGAAGCTTGGGAGCGCTACAAGGAGATGCTTAGGAAGTGTCCTCATCATGGAATGCATGATTGGATGATTATCACTTGTTTTTACAATGGGTTGGGAGCACAGTCCAGACTCATACTCGATGCGGCATCAGGTGGAGCCTTATGGGCTAAGAGCTATGAGGAAGCTTACGATCTAATTGAACTGATGGCTGCTAATGAATATCAGTATCCAACCCAGAGATGTCCACAGGGCAAGGTAGCAGGATTTCTTGAAGTGGATGCAGCTATGGCTATCACTGCTCAACTAAAGGAGTTGTCTATGAAGATCGATTCTCTGGCTAACTTGGGTGTTAATCAGATAACCAGTGTTTGTGAGCTATGTGCGGGTTAGCATGTGACGGAGCAATGCGCTATATCTAGTGACTCATCTCAGTTTGTGAGTAACTTTCAGAGATCGCAGCAACCAGTTGCAGACACTAATCATCTTGACAACTAGAATCATCCTAACTTCAGCTGGAGCAACAATCAGAATGCGATGCAACAGCCGTTCCAGCAGTTTGGAAATAAGCTATTCAACCCTCCTGGTTTTCAGCAACAAATTACACCAAAACAACAAACTCTTGGTGCATGTCTATCTTCGAATGAAAAATCTGAATTGGAGGAGTTGCGGCTTATGTGCAAAAACTAGGCTCTTATATGCCAAAGCCAGGTTGTTTCTATCAAGACTCTGGAGAACCAAATAGGGAAAATTGCTAATGCCTTATTGAATCGACCATCAGGAATGCTTCCTAGTGATACAGAAACAAATCCAGGCAAGAGGGAAGTTGAAAAACAGGTGAACGCCATCACCTTAAGGTCTGGAAAGGTCGCAAGCCCCCAAATTCAGCAAGACGAAGAGCCTGAAAAATCTCAAGTTTCAGAAAATGTAGTTGTGGCTGAAGAAGAAGTGCAGAAGGAAGTAGAGGTGGAACCAAGGAAGACTACTGTGGAACACACTCCTCCTGAGGGTAATACAGGAGAGAAACATATCTATCCTCCACCTCCTTTTCCTAAGAGGCTGCAGAAGAAAAAGCTGGATAAGTAGTTTGTGAAGTTTTTGGGGGTGTTCAAGAAACTTCATATCAACGTACCTTTCGCTGAGGCTCTTGAACAGATGCCTAGTTATGCGAGGTTTATGAAAGGTATTCTCTCTCGGAAAGTGAAGCTCGATGACTTGGAGATTGTTGCTCTAACGGAGGAATGTAGTGATGTGCTGCAACAGAAGTTGCCTCTGAAGCTTAAAGATCCTGGAAGCTTCACTATTCCTTGCACCATCGGAAACTTGTCGTTCGACAAGTGTTTATATGATTTAGGAGCTAGCATCAATCTGACGCCCTTATCTATCTTCAAGAAGCTTGGTCTGCCTAATCCGTAACCAACATACATGTCATTGCAACAAGCTGACCGTTCCATCGCTTATCCACGAGGTATAATGGAGGATGTCTTGGTCAAGGTGGATAAACTCATCTTCCCTGCTAACTTTGTAATTCTTGATTTCGAGGAAGATAAGAAGATTCCCATTATCTTGGGAAGACCATTTTTGGCTACAGGCCAAACTATGATCGATGTACAAAAAGGATAGCTTTCGATGAAGGTTTACGATCAAAAGGTCACTTTTAATGTGTTCAAGGAAATAAAGTTACCCATAGCTAAAGAGGATTGCTTTAAAGTAGAGTGGGTCGACTCTATAGTAAATTCTGAAGATAAAGAAGGAGCAGAGCAATTGCAGGATTTGAATGCACCTCCGTGGATGAGGAAGTTGGATTTGCCATTCGATTTTTTTAGGTTAGCAGAGCTGAAAATTTCTCAGGAGCGTTTTGAACCATTTATTCAAGAAGCTCCCACACTTGAGCTCAACCGAATGCAAGATCACTTGAGTTATTCATTCTTAGGTGCACCCCATGATAAGGGGTTGAGATATATTTTTGATGATATAGAGAATGGCTGGACAGATATTCCCGTGCCTACAGAGGGTTCTTCTCATGTGCAACAAGTAGTTGATAGGACTGGTGTTGGTAATGAGCAGTACAGACAAGTGACTAGGTAAATGGAGGCCATGCACGACATTCACCGTTGTTTTGTTGCTGATTTGACACAGGCTTTGGGCACTATTTTCCGAGCCACTAGTGTCGAGGTTGATTGGACACCTGATCCTCCACCCGAAGAGGGTGACTCTTCCGCTAATTAGGTATGCCTGAAATCCTTATTATTACCTTCAATGAGGACATTGAAAATTTTAAGTTTGGGGGTGATAATGTAAGGATTAATAGTGTGTGTGTGTGTGTCCATATAGATTCATATTACATGTTTAGTTTAGTTCATTCATATTTTTGCATGATTGTTCATATAGGACATATTTGTTTATTTTTTATGTGATTTCATATAGTTGCATTTGCATGCATATTTAGCATGATCCCTTAAGATGAACTATTTCTGATTGATAAGTTTATGTTGATTTGAGTGTGGTGATGATGAATAGAGGGATGTTTAAGTCCTAATGAATTGATTTGCATGCCAGAAACAAATATTTTCACAAAGTCTTATAGGGTTGCTTTTGATCTGAATCATGATCATACTTGTTTGTTGTTGAGATTTAATCACTTGGTTATATTTAGAATTTGTGATATTCTCGTAATGACGTAAAAACACTGATTTTTTTAATCTGGAGAAAAACTTGGATTTCATTTCTAGTTGTTGTAAGGCTAGGCGTCAAATGGCTAGTAGCTGGCTCATATTTTTGTGAGTAGTCTAGGGTTGAATGAGATGGAGCGAAACGCACTCATCAGAAATTATTGAGAAAAAAAAAAGAAAAAAAGAAAATAGAGAAAAAAGAAGAAAAAAAAGTATGTGTTTATGCATAATTGATCAAGAGTGAGCTCTTTAATACTCGAGTTATTAAGTTCTAGGGGACTTTGTGCCTAGTGACCTAGGGCTTTTATAGTCTGGGATCCGCTAACCTAACGCTCGCTACATGGGTATTAGTGCATAGGTCTTTTGGGACCTCATTCATTGCACGGTCAAATAAGCATCTTTGTTATGTGTTCAATAATAGTGTGAATCCTTGTATAACTCTAGTAGAAGAAGGTGTTGTGAGTCATAATGTGTTTATTGTCTATTCTGTTTATAAACTTTTGATTGTTTCGATGATAGATTAGTTATGGTTATTGATCTAGTATCGAGAGATATCTGTTAAGCATTCCACACATGCACGTTTCTGGTTTGTGCGTTGCTTTGTGGGATTTATTCGAACTCTATTTTAAGTCATTGCATTCTTAGAGGCATTGGCTTATTCATTTGGTTATGGTTATTCTGAGGGGATCAATTGCATTATCATTTAGTTATATTTTCATATTAGTTGCATTCATGCATTTTTGTTGTTTTCATTTTTGAGTCTGTTTATGCTTGAGGACAAACATCGATTCAAGTTTGGGGGTGTGATAAATGGATTTTATATCCACTTGGAACGCTTTATTACAAGCTTAAATTGGTGTTTTGGACTCAAGTTGTTGATATTTTGATGTGGTTCTGTCTTATTGCATTTCAGGTATCAGTTATATGAAGAAAGGAGTTTTTAGAGGAAATATGATGAAAAGTGATCATATTTGGAAGCCAAGGCCATTGTTTTGTATAGAATCTCGTTAGCTTCGCATGGGCAGTTGAATCGCTTAATTCTGACGAGTAGAACTCAAGTTATGGCCAAAATAAGATTCATCAGAATTTTGCAGAAAGGCTGCAGGCGCTAGCCTGCTGGTGCCACGCGGCCGCCTGCTAGGAGGCGCCCTCCTGCTGGTGCCGTGCGGCATGCACGGCTGACTTCGCTGATTTCGCTGAAAAAGCCTTTTTTGAGTGGAATTTGACGATTTTAAGGGTCCTGGTCCAATATGGGCTTATATATACTTTAAAAAAAGGGTTTTCATCATCCAGGAAGATTGGAATACCAAGGAGAAGATCTAGAAGCACAAAACAACTCCAAAAAAGAAGATATTATTTTCAACTTGTGATTCTTTGAATTAGTTGTAACTTTGGATGCTCGTTTTCGTTCTTGTTGAACCTAAATCTCGTTTATTCGTACTTCAATTATTATTCAGTTTATTAAGACCTTGTTTTATACCATGCTTTCATTGGAACCCATGGTGACGATGAGTTCAATTATGGGTTAATCGTTATCATGGGATTCTAGTGGATTTACTTATAAATTTCAATAGTTAATTATTTTGATCTCTTGGTGTGTGGTGATTGTATGATATCCTGGTATTGGTTGTGCTTATTCGTTTTATGTGCGTAGCTAACATATAAGATAGCGTGTTAATCTCTTCTAAAGCGACAGTGAATTTAGAGATTTAGAACTTGCCATGCAAGCATAGGTTCATGTATTTGTTATGCATGATTCGTAGGTAATTTTAACCATCTTACTTGCCCTATGTAATCAAGATAGATAACTTGTACTTAAATCATTATGTTGTCAAATTCTATAGACATATAGGGTCTCAATATAATTGGTGCCTATTCAGCTTCTATCTCTTTTGTGGATGTCTGGTAGAATGGTACCCGTGCAACAAAAGTTGGCGTTTATCAGTTTCGTGTTATCTGATTAGTGTCATCACCATCACATGCTAGGGTTAAAGACATAAACTTTGAATGAAGTATTTAATGAAGTTAAAATCCCATGTTTGTCTTATATAGTTTATTCAATCTTTTATTCTCGTAGCTAATTGCATGTTAGTTAATATCTTAGTTAATCAAAACCCTTATTTGATAATTGTCTTAGCAGTGAAGGATAATCATACATTGATGCATAGGTGCACATTCTGAATTTAACTTAATAGAGTCTCTATGGGAAAGAACTATAAGATATTCTATATTACTTGCGATCGCGTATACTTGCGTGTATTTTAGCGCGTATTTTCGCCCTAACAAGCACTTGAACCATCTACAATATGCCCTTGACCAGCTCTTAATGATTTCCTTTAAATCATTCCAATTCATATGTTTTTGAAATTCTATATAGAACTTCCAGAGTCATTCTGCTCAAGTCTCTCCCTTCTCTAATTGCTGAGATTTTCTGTTCCAAATGGTCATAGAGTGTGAACAAAAACTTCAAGTTTACTTCTTCATCTTCATAATATTTATCATGCAGCTGCAAGTCATTAATCAGCTTGTTAAACCATTCAAACACATCAGTGATGATTTCCTTTGGCTTAGCCATGAAACCC
Organism: Apium graveolens; assembly: GCF_009905375.1. Taxonomy (NCBI): domain Eukaryota; kingdom Viridiplantae; phylum Streptophyta; class Magnoliopsida; order Apiales; family Apiaceae; genus Apium; species Apium graveolens. The sequence goes on along the minus strand of NC_133656.1, from coordinate 205,215,899 downwards.
GCATACTGTGAAATCAGTATCCTTCTTTGATTTGAACTAACTTCCGATGTTCCTTCACACATTATCTCTATCTTCTCCCAGATCTGCTTAGCAGTGTCACAGTTGACAATGTTGTTGTACATTACATTGTTTAGTGACTCTATAAGAATTAGTTGCAAGCCATTGTCCAGAAAGACTTTTTCTTTTTCAGTTTCATTAAACTCTGAAGGATCTTTAGGAGCATAATGTGCTGGAATAACCACGTCCCCTGTTATTCCCTAACAATACAACAAGAATTACAGAAGGGGGTTGAATATAATTCTAGCTTCTTTTTGAGATTTAAGAAAAATAGTTCTAACTCAATAATATATGTGTTTGATTTGCAAAGTGCGGAATGAAAGAATTATATAAATCATAACACAAGTAATAAAAAAACACAAGTCTTAAAACTTTCTGGTGAATTTGAATGTATCCACCAGATATATATATATATATATATATATATATATATATATATATATATATATATATATATATATATATATATCGAGAGAACCCTGTGAATCTTGAATAGCTCCCAGCTGCTTTACAAGTGAACAACTAAACTTACAGAGAAATGCTACAGGATATAGCTTACAAATGTTTCTCTGAAAATTGTGTTTTGCTTAGTCTTTTTTGTAGTTGTTATTGTTCTACTTGCTACACTTGGTTTATATATCACCAAGTTTACATAGAGTAAGACAAGATAATAAAACAAAACCTATCAAGTCTAACTCCATGCTACTTCACTACTCTATTCCAGCATCTTTGAAAATCTACATAACTTGCATGGAAATGGTAATGCTTCTTTGTTCTCAAAATCCTGCTAAACAGGCTGCCACATTCCTTTTGTAAACACTCGACGCATGTGACTGTGTTGTCACTATCAACAGCTATTTGAATTGATCATCTGTCGGGTACATGTTTGTCATCCGTCAGGTAGCCTTGTTGATCATCCGTCGGGTAGCTTTGTTGATCATCCGTCGGGTAGCCTTTTATCACTTGACTCCATTTCATTTGTTCAGAATTACAAGACATCTTATATTTACATTTAAATAACCTATTCAGCACATCTACTAGCAGTCTACATGATGCATAAGATACTACAAAATCTATACAAAGTTGTTTGCAGAAATGTGCAACATGACTTATTGTTACATAAGCTACTCACCCGATGGATATCAATTGGTCATCCGTCAGGACTATATTGAATCATCCGTCGGGACTATAATTGATCATCCGCCGGGTGCTACAAAATACACTAAGTTAAATCTACTAAGGTGTTTTGTTTAGCTTATCATCAAGTACACAACATATTCCTGACATCCCCATCTGTAGATTCCTCAATTCTTACCATGGGAAAAAGCCCATTTTTGAGGATCTGGGTGTATAGTGGGTTGGCCATCCTGATAAACAGCAACATTTTCTTTTTTCATAGAGTGTAGTTGGCCTTATCAAAATTAGGGATTTTGATGCTACTGATTTTCTGTGTATTCATTCTTCCAAGATCTTGAATCTATTTACTTTCAGATTTAGCTCTGATACCACTTGTTAGGTAATGAATCACACACAGAGGGGGGTGAATGTGTTTTGGTGTTTTTCTGCTTTTCTTGAAGTGTTTATGGTGATGAACAGAGTAAATTAAAACCTTGTAGTGAAAAGTGTTAATGCTGAATTTAAAGAAGTAAGAATAGTGAACACAGATCTTTCAAAACTCACTTAATTTTATATTAAAAATTAAGAATGTTTTGCTATAAAATTTCTAGGCTCTTTGTTGTTAAAGAGCTTAGCTTCTTCCTTGAGAGAATACAAGATTTTTCTTATCTTGATTATTTTTGCTAACAAATGACCAATGCTAACTTTATAGAATAGTTAAACACTGGTTTACACAACATGTAATAAGAAGTGCCAATCACTTTAGCAACCTGCCACTAATCTTTCCATTTATGGCTTAGAATATCTTTCCATATTGTGTTAACTTTGATCTTCCTTTGTCAGTTAATCTTTACCCTTTATCTTGCACTCTTCAAGCTACTTTTTGTAGACTTGTCAATCCAACTTATTAGATTATTTGTTGATTGATAATCTTGGATATTTAACTTGATTGTATTCTGTATTTGAGTTTCATTAGAGATCTCCAGTTGGCTGTTAGAGAACTGACATCTCGATAAGTATAGAGACTTATCGAGGTCTCACAGTTCTCTAATAATTCTTGAATTATCGAGATCTTTGAGTTCTCGAGTAGCTTTGACTTATTCGAGGTCTCTGAGTTCTCGAATGATATTTGACTGTTCGAGGTCTCTTAGATCTCGAGTGTAATCTTTAATTATCGAGATCTTCAAGTTCTCGAGTGACTTTAACTTATTTGAGGTCTCTGAGTTCTCGAATGTTGTTTGACTGTTCGAGGTCTCTTAGTTCTCAAGTGTAATATTGACTTATCGAGATCTTCGAGTTCTCGAATAACTTTGACTCATTCGAGGTCTTTATTTCTTCATGTCTTCAATTTGGCTTGTTGATATCTCTGAGACTTCTCGATAAGCTTTCCTTGACTTCTCGATAAGTCATTATGGAGTTCTCGAATGACTTCTCTATAACACTTAATATGTGACTTGTAGACTTCTTGACTTATAATGTTTTTCAAAAAATAGATTTATTCCATTCCAAGCTTCTTCACACTTTCTCTGAGGCATGATCTTCATGATCTTCTTTCAGAGCTTATTCTTAGGCTTGAGACTGTTTAAAGAAAAATACTCCAGTCTAGTCCATTTACATTTTTACGGACTTAAATGTTACCACACAAAATACAAATTTAGATTACAATACAACTTACTTAGGGTTGTCAATTTGACTTAGTCTTGTTAAGGTACAGGCATGTCTTGCACAACAGTAGTCGTAGACATAGGTGTAGATGCAGGTGAACAATCAACCATATCAAACTTCTTTAATAAATTCTTGACATACTTAGTTTGGCTGATGAAGATTCCATCAATCCTTTGACTGCTTTGAAATCCAATAAAGTAACTTATTTCTCTCATCATACTCATTTCATATCCATTGTGCATGAGTTTTAAGAATCTTTGACATAGTTTTTCATTTGTAGAACCAAAAATGATATCATCCACATAAATTTGAACTAGAATCATATCATCACCATGTTGCTTATAGAAGAGAGTCTTGTCAATTGTACCTCTAGTGAAACCATGTTTGATCAAGAATTTTGACAGAGTATCGTACAAAGTTTTAGGTGCTTGCTTTAGTCCATAGAGAGCCTTAAGTAATTTATATACAAAATCTGGAAATTCTGGATCTTCAAAGCCAGCTGGCTGTTGCACATAAACTTCTTCTTCCAACTCACCATTAAGGAAAGCATTCTTTACATCCATTTGATACACCTTGAAATTTGAGTGTGCAGCAAATGCAAGAAAGATCATTATTGCTTCAAGTCTTGCAACTGGAGAAAAAGTTTCATCATAATCAATTCCTTCCTCCTGTGAGTAGCCTTTTGCAACCAACCTTGCCTTGTTTCTGGTGACAATTCCATTTTCATCCATTTTGTTCCCGAACACCCATTTTGTTCCAATTGCACTTATGTTCTTTGGTGCAGCCCAAACTTTGTTTCTTTCAAATTGATTTAGCTTCTCTTGCATAATAGATATCTAATCAGGATCAAGAACAGCTTCTTCAGTTTTCTTAGGATCAATTTCTGAAAGAAAGCATGCATATAAACATTCATTAGCAGTTGCACTTATAGTCCTCACTCCAACAGTTGGATCACCAATAATTGTTTCTCTTGTATGACTCTTATCCCATTTCCTGGTGTGAGTTTGTTGACTTGAATTTTTTGCATTATCTTCACCATTGGATGACTTGCAGAACTTTCTCCATTTTCTCCCCCTGAGTTTGTGCTATCAAATTCAGGTGTTTGAGATGAGCTTCCATTTTCATGGATCACTTGTTCAGTTGACTCTTCATCTATTATGTGATTTGTGTTGATTTCAGCTTCATCCCCAGAATCACTATCAATGTTGAGATTTTCAAATTTAAGGGCCTGAACTTCATTTTCATCAAGGCATTCCAAGCCTGGACACTTGTCATCATCATAAGTTATATCTGTGTTTTCCATAATTTTCTTTTGTTCTAGCACATAGACTTTGTAGGCAGTTTTCTCCAATGAATAACCCAGATTAATTGCTTCAAAAACCTTAGAGTAAAATTTTCCTACATATTCAGAATTATCTTTCAAAATCTAACACTTGCTTCCAAATACATGAAGATGCTTCACAGTAGCTTTCTATTAGATAAGACCGAGTAGGGTGATTTTCCAAGATTCTTGTTAATGAGATATCTGTTTTGAGTGTAGCATGTAGTGTTGTCAGCTTCTTCCCAAAACCTTGTTGAAAATTTGGCATCTTGCAACATTGTTCTAGCAGCTTCCACTAATGTTCTATTTTTCCTCTCAACAACACCATTCTGTTGAGGTGTCCTAGCTGCTGAGAATTCTAGAACAATGCCTTAGAATGCATAAATTCTACCCATTTGTACCTTGAGTAGTCATCCACCATCACAAGTGCATACTTCTTTCTTGAAATTAATAAGACATTTACTGGTCCAAATAAGTCCATGTAAATAAGTTGCACAGGTGCACTTATGGAATTCACTGTTTTACTCTTGTGACTTGATTTCTTTATTTTTCCTTTTTGACAAGCCTCACAGACCTCATTCTGAGTAAACTCCATATTTGGAATGTCTCTCACTAACTCCTTTTTGACTAGAGTGTTAATTGCCTTGTAATTCAAGTGAGAGAGCTTTTTATGCCACAACTTGCTTTGTTCTTCCAGATGCCTTAGTGTAGAAGCAACAAATTACATCCTCATTTGCTGAGTCCAGGTCTACAACAAATAAGCTTCCTTTTTTTCCCCTTTCAGAGCAACTTCATGAGGCTTTTTGCTGATGATTAAGCATTCTCATTTGTCAAATTTGACATTGAATCCTCTATCAATGAATTGACTTACACTTAGGAGATTTACTTCCAAACTAGTAACCAATGGTACATCTTCAATGACAACATTTCCAGAAATCAATTTGCCATATCCCATTTTGAAACCTTTGTTGTTGTCTCCAAAAGTCACTAATGGGCCATCCATCTCCTCAAACTGTGATAATAGGGCCATATCACCTGTCATATGTCTTGAGCATCAACTGTCTATGATCCAAATGACTTTCTTCATTTTTCCCTACACACAATGAGGATTAAGTGTGTTAGGTCACACACAGTGTAGAGGGGGTGAATACAGTATAAAATATAATCAAATCGAACTTTTAATATTTCAAGTAACAGAAAACAAACTTTATTGAAACAATAAACTCTGTTACAGTATGGAACTGTTACCTCTCAGTGATGAACAAATATCACGAGAGCTGCTAGGGTTACAATGAATAATCTTCTTGAATATGATAACACTTATAGTGTAAACCCTATGTCTGTGTTTATATACTACACAATTACAAGATAATCGCTAATTGATATGAAATATAATTCTGCTTCCTAAAATATATCAATCAGATATCTTTTCTTCCAAGTATTCTATTCTTCATAGAATTCCTTCTTCATGCATATCTCTTCTTATGTTTCTCTCGATCTTCTTTCCTTTAATCAGCTACTGTCCTTATCTGAACGTCCTTCAGCACTTAAGTTCTGATATCCATCTTCTGATGATTATCTCCAGATAATATAAGTACTGATATCCTTAAGTCCTGACTTCCAGTATAAGTACTGATTCCCAGTTAAGTACTGATTTGTCCTGTTAAGTAAGATCTGAAAACTAAACATAAATCATATTAGCCATGACATTATCAAATATATCTAACAATCTCCCCCAACTTGTAAATTAGCATAATATACAAGTTTAACAGATATTTGATGATGTCAAAAACATTAAGTACAAATGCATGAGAATTAGACTAGATAACTACAACTTACAGTCCTTAAAGCTTTACCAACATTTAACTTCTGATAACAGCTTCAGTCTGTACAAATATCAGAATTTAATCAGTTGTAGATCTTGACATGGCTTCATCTTCTGATCTCTCTGATGTCAGGAGTTGTTCTGAGATAGTTCTTCAACAAACATCTCTCAGCATATCTAAGTTCATCAATCATCCTCCTTTTAACATCTTTAAGCTCTGCAGTATCTTCACCAATTTGAAAGATTGCAGCCCTGAGATCATTAATCTTTGCTTTTCTTATATCCTGATCCAGTCTGATCAAATAAGATTTATCAGACTCAAGATTGAATTCCACAGCCCTGTAACCTAGAAAGGTAGTTATAATTTTAGCAGTGTTGGGCTTCATTTCAACTATATCATCCTTGTGATCTCTGTACTTTGGAACATATGTGCTGTCAGACTTAACAGAATAAAGCCTTTTCTGTCTCTGAATTTGATCCTTCAAATAGTTTGCAGCACTTCCTGTCAATTTGTCATCCACTTGAAGTAAGAATAGTACATGCTCCAGTTCTTCAAAATACTTCAATGGAATGGCATTTTGCCTTATATGATAAACCCTACCATCTGTCATGAAGTACAACAAGATGTGTTCTTTCAAGTAGGTATGGTAAACCATTTGTACAGATTCTAGTTGATTCAATCTCTCAGGAGTTGCTCCAATACCTGGTTCACTCAAGGAAGTTGGATCATTGGTAGTGTTCTGTATTCTTCTTTCATCAGCACTTCCCAATCCAGTTTTATCTCTTGCTTCCTTTCCAGTAACTACTCTTGCTTCAAAACCACTTGCAGCAGTCTTCAAAGGTTGAGTCTGTTTTGCTTTAGTGAATCCTGGTAGGAGTGTCTTTGGTCTATCTTCTGATATCAAGTTAACTTGAGCTGTGTCAGAGGTTACTTGCTTCTTTGAAATATCAGAACTTACTTTATCTTGACTCTGAACAACTTGAACCATGTCAGAGGTTGTTTTAAGAACTTTTCTTGAAGTCAGAGCAAGATCATCCTTTTCATCAGTGATTTCTTCATTCTCAGGAGGCATATAAACCTTGATAGGTTTACCAACCTTTTCTTTACCCTTGGATCTTGGATCTATCTGCGGTTGTGATTTAGCCAATATTGCTTCAGCATTTGTCCTTTCGTTTATCACAATGTCTTTGAGTTTTGGAAGTGTCTTTTTACCAGAAGCTTCAGATTTAGATATGGCTTTTTCTGATTTAAGTCTGGCTTCTTCTTCCATTAAACTCTCCAAGTCCATTCCTGGATTTTCCTGAAGAAATAACTGTCTTGACATTTCTTCATCAAGATCTAAAAGTTCATCAGAACTTATCCTTTTACCAGTAGCACAACTAATTCTTTTCCCAGTATCAGAACTTGTCCTGTGACTTGTGATTTCAGCTTTTCTTGATGTGAAACCTCTACCTTGACTATGACCTCTACCCATTCCAGAGCTTCCTTGATCATCCTTTTCATTATCCTTCCCTTTCAGTGTCTTGTCAGTCTTGCATTTGGACTTAATTACTTTCTCCCCCTTTTTGGCATCAGCAGGTAGTAGAAGAGAGACAAGCAATTCCACTGAGGCTTGTATTTCAGTAAGTTGAGATTTCCGAGAAGCTTGATTTTTCAGAATATCATCTATCTGAGCTTGTTGTGTGTCTTGAGTCTTCTCAATATAAACAATCCTGTCAAAGGTAGGTTGGAAGAACTTTTTCTTATCAATTTTGTGAACTTGTTCTTGCTTCATTAGTTCTTCCCTTAAGAGATGTAACTCTGCATGAGTATTTGAATGAAGACCTTGTAAATGTTTAGTACTCAATGCAGTGACTCTAAGCTGTGTTTTGAAATCATCAGTATTTAACATCTCATCAGCTTTTGTCAATTGCTCAGCCATATTCTGTGCAGTTGGAACACAGGTGACTGAGTTCCATTCCTTAGTCCACTCCTGTCCTGCAGGAGTTTCACTCCAAGGCACTGGTGCTTCTCTGGTAACAAACTTCTTAATAAGTTCAGACTTAAGAATAGTTTGTTGAGGAGCATGTCCTAAAGGACCTGCTGCATCAGCATCTGCATTTTGAGCAGCATCACCAGTATCTCCAGCATTTGCAGCATCAGAACTTACAGAATCAGTATCTTCTGATAAAACAACAGTGTGAGTAGTAATGGAGGCTTCAGCATCCTCTAATTGTTGATCTGGTTCTAAGTTCTGATCAACAGCCATATCCTGATGCTCACCTATATTCTGATCATCAGCATCTAGATGCAGAGAAGGTATAGTAGATAACTCTGGAGTTTGAACAGCATCAGTAACAGGTGTTTTTTGGTGGATTATATGTTGTTGGAGCTTCTAAGAGAATTACTTCAGGCACAACCAAGTTTTGAACATCAATATCAGCACTTGTGCCTGGATCAACAGGGGATACAGATGGTGTGTTGACCTTTTCAGAAACAGCTTCCTGAGATGGAGTTGATGGATAAGAAGTGACTTTAGCAAATTCCTTTTCTTGTGAGATCAGAGATTCCTGATCCCCTTCCTGAGTTGCTGCTTCTTCATCATCTGAAACAGGTCTTTTTGCCCTCTATTTCTTGTATCTCTTTGAAGATTTGGATTCCTTTGGAGTTTCAGCAACTGTCATTCTTCTAAGCCTCTTGAGAAGCCTAGATCCCCCAATTCCAGAATCCTTATGAGAAGTCACTTTCTTAGCTTCTTTAACAACAGGTTCTGAAGAAGGAACCTGTTCCTAAGTATCAGATTCATCTCTCAAAGCAATCCACCTTCTCTTTTGAGGTGTTTGAGGAACAGTCTTTGTCCTCTTAGGTTTGGAAGATGAAGGCTTCACAGTAGGTGCTGAGGATGAGGGTTGAACTGTCTGTGAAGTGGAGAGATATGATTTGATATATTGCCTGAGGGTAGGTTGAGTAGAATGAGTGGTAGGTGCTGATGGTTGTTGTGGTGTTTGGGAGGTTGTTGTTGGTTGGACATCAGAATAAACAGATCTATAAGTATCAGGATCAACATTTACTAAGATCTGTTTTACAGACTGAGGAATCTGTAAAGGTCTAACCACTGATTTCTTAGTGTCAGCATTTATCAGGTCATTAAAGTAGCGTTTTGCAACCTTAAAAGGTGGAGTTGAGGAACTGACTAATTGAGGTTCATCAGTATAAAAAGTATATATAAGTTGACAGAATCTAGCAAAGTAAACAACATTCATATCCTCTGTCATCCTATCCCCAATAAAACCAATTATAGCAGTTGTAAAATCAAAATGAGTTTGGTTTATAATAGCATACCCGATGTGCTGACTCATAATAGGAATAGCATCAAAATTCGAACACTTGTTCCCAAAAGCTTTAGTGATGCAGTCGAAGAAGAAGCTCCATTCTCTTCTGATATGAGCCCGTTTCAACTGCCCAAGCTTTGCCAAACTCTGTTCATACCCCAAATTGGCCATTAACTCCTGAAGAGCTGATTCCTCTGGAATTGAAAAGGTACATCCTTCTGGGATATGTAGAGCCTTACGTATTGTACCAGGAGTGACTGCATATGAAGAATCACCCACTTCGAAAACAATACTGGGAGTGCCATGTGTACCACCATTATCAAAGTGCCCAGTCCGCCAAAATGTCAGAACTTGTTGGCTCGAAAAGACTGAAGGCTGGTTCAATGCATACCCAATCTCACTGTGTGCAAGAAGATCTTGCACAAAATGCAATTCAGATGGAGCTTCAGCATGATCAAGAATTGCAGCATAGTTGTTTGGAACAAATTTAGCTCCATCAATGATTAAATCCTTAGGTGCCATGTGAAAAATTGAGATTTAAGAGTGCCTGTTAGGTGTTTGATAAAATGTCTGTATGAAAAACCAATGTTAGAAGAAGAAGGAGAGTAAAAGTAAGTAGAGAGAAAAAGTATGAAGGGAAATAAAAAATTAAAAAAAAATCCTCTCTCTCTCTTACTTATACTCTGAAAAAAAATGTTACCATTGGACACCTGTCAGACATGCAGTAATAACGGATAGTTACTAGGCTCGAGAAAACAGTAATCATTACTTACCCACTTGCAGTTTTTCAAGGAAAAACCGTTCCACTTACCCAGTTATTCCATTAATGACGGTGAAACAGTTTTAATTCAAAATTGAAACCGTTCCCACTTATTTAATTATTTCTCACTTCAACATTAATATTCTGAAAATAAATTCGAGTGAGAATGACCAAAAGAAATCAGATGAGTAAGTACTGATAAAGGAAAATCAGAACTTAAATTAAAACAGAATTTATATGGTCATCAGAATATGATTATTTATCAGGATTTACCAATGCATGACAAATTATCTCAGAGACAAAATCTTGATACAAAAACAAATTTCATTAATATATCAAGATAATACATTCATGAAATTGAAATTACATCAGAACTTATACAAGATTTCCCTAAGCTGCTAAACCTAACGTCAACAGCCTTTGTCCTAGCTTAAGAAGCAGGGCAAGGCTGATGATGAAGAAAAACAGGACGAAGAAAATAAATCATTTCTTCTTCCTACTCTCAACAAACAGAATGGCGAGTCGAATGATTCGCTCTTGCTGACGGAGAGCTTCCAGCCTTTCCTCCTCCAATCGCTCCAGATGGCGATGGTAATCCATATAGAAGAACAGGAGGTGGGTGAGTACCTCCTGTGGGACAGAATCCCATATCTCATCAGGAATGGTAGTGACGTGCCATTCCTGCTGCCAAGCGGCACAACTCAGCTCCATGTTGAAGGTTTCGTAGTTCAAAAACATATTGTATCTGACCATGGTGTTTTTGATAGAAAAAGTATGAAGATGAGTTTGTGAGAAAAGATTTGATGGGAAGGCTGAAGTGAAGTGGTTTCTTATATAGGCAAGAGAATGTCAGGAGACGCAAAGAAATTTAATGCTGACAGGTAGAATTAATTTTACCTCATCTCCCCAGACTTGGAAAAAGAAAAACATTCATTGGAAAGGGAAAACATGATTTAATGCACACAAGAAGCAAGTAAAAGTTGACTGTTCAAGTACGAGTACCACTAACCCTAACCATAGTGACTATTAATCTTCCACTTCAACATATTCAGGTTTAAACTAAGACTGTTTCCAAATTTTATCCACAAATAAGTCAAGTAAGGAATCATACGTTAATATCAGAACTTAGACTTATATCAGAACTTAACAGTCATCACAACATAATTTCTTAACTCGAAAAAGAAATGCCTATCTTAGTAAGTCCTCTCACAAATTCTGATTTATATTCTTTAGAACTTAATCATCAGAATATGTAATCAGAACGTGTCCTCAGAATTTGTGCAATGTGACACAATGACTGTTCATCTAAAACAACATAGATCACCACAGTAATTTTCATCATTCATATGGAGTGATTAGTGTGTGCATTAAGCTAAATATCAGACAAAGAATAAAGTCTAATTCACTTCAGTACATCTTAGAAATAAGGCATAACTAAAACTTTGCTAAAGAGCTGTCATTATCCTGAAACATACTGATGAATGAGTTCATGCTTGAGTCCACCTCAACTATTGTGTGCTAATTTTGTGCATCTTTTTAAATTCCTTTTTACAGTGGCTTCTCAGTGTAAGTGAGTCACGACCGCTTATCAGAATTTATGCTATTATCAGAGTATTTCTCCAGTAATTATAGAGTGTGAAAAGTCACCAAGAAAATATTTTATTTGCTTTTCTGATGCATATTACTTAATACCAGCAATGCACTTGGGTCTTCCCTTCCACATTTTTACTCTAGATCTCAAAGGAGTACCTGATTTTCAATCTTTGATTCTTTTGCTTTTTCTTTTGATAAGTGAGGTTTATCAGCACTTAGTACATTCAACAGATTTACTAGCATCAGAACTTAACAGATGAGTAGCATTATTCTAGTTTGTGACTTAGTAATAAGATAGACAAAATAAACTCAACTAAGCTCAATTATCAGAATTTGCTTGTGTCAATAGATTTCCACAGAAATAATTACTTCTTACATGGGATCCCTTGTTTATTGAAGACTATTAGTTCAGCATCTAGCACAGTTATCCTCATAGGATTGAATAGTTACTTAAACAGACATATCAGTTATCAGAGTTTAGAAACATATATCAGACAACAGTCAGTACTTAAACACATTTTTCAATTAAGTACAGAATACACAAAGAGATTAAATTTTGTAAATACTGATCATAAAGTCTGATGCAACAGAACAAAACTAAGCAGATTTAGAGAAAAAAACCTGAAACCATTCCAAGTTCATTTACCAATCTTGTAAAGGTAGCTTCACACAATGGTTTTGTGAAGATATCTGCTAGTTGTTGATCTGTTGGAACAAAGTGCAACTCCACTGTACCTTCATCTACATGTTCCCTGATGAAGTGGTACCTGATGCTGATGTGTTTTGTCATTGAGTGTTGAACTGGATTACCTGTCATAGCAATAGCACTTTGATTATCACAGTAAATAGGGATTTTGAAATATGTTAACCCATAATCCAGTAACTGATTCTTCATCCAAAGAATCTGTGCACAACAACTTCCTGCAGCAATATATTCTGCTTCTGCAGTTGATGTGGAAATTGACTTTTATTTCTTGCTAAACCAAGAAACCAATCTGCCTCCAAGAAATTGACAGCTTCCACTTGTGCTTTTCCTGTCAATTTTGCAACCTGCAAAATCTGCATCTGAGTAACCTATTAGTTTAAAATCTGATTCTCTGGGATACCACAATCCCAGATCAGCTGTTCCCTTAAGATACTTGAAAATTCTTTTCACAACTGTTAAATGAGGTTCTCTTGGATCTGCTTGAAATCTTGCACAAAGACAGGTAGCATACATGATATCAGGTCTACTAGCAGTTAGATAGAGTAGAGAGCCAATCATACCTCTGTAATCACTAATATCTACTAATTTACCAGTATCCTTATCCAGTTTTGTTACAGTGGCCATGGGAGTGGATGCACTTGAACAATCTTGCATTCCAAATTTCTTCAGCAAGTTTCTGGTGTACTTAGTTTGACAAATAAAAGTGCCTTCTTCATTTTGCTTGACTTGAAGGCCCTGAAAATAGCTAAGTTCCCCCATCATACTCATCTGATACCTTGACTGCATCAGTTTGGCAAACTTCTTGCAAAGTATGTCATTTGTAGACCCAAAAATGATATCATCAACATAAATCTGGACCAGAAGTAAGTCCTTTCCATGGTTGAGGTAGAACAGTGTATTGTCTATTGTTCCTCTGTTGAATCCACTTTCCAGAAGAAACTGAGCTAAAGTCTCATACCATGCTCTAAGAGTTTGCTTAAGTCCATAAAGTGCTTTATCAAGCCTGTAGACATAATCTGGATGTTTGGAATCTACAAAGCCTGGAGGTTTTTCAACATATACTTCCCCCTCCAATTCTCCATTGAGAAAAGCACTTTTCACATCCATTTGAAAGACAGTAAACTTTTTGTGAGCAGCATAAGCCAAAAATATCCTTATGGCTTCTAACCTAGCAACTGGTGCAAATATTTTATCATAATCAATTCCCTCCTGTTGAGAATATCCTTTTGCAACCAGCCTTGCCTTTTTCCTTGTAATTATGCCATCACTGTCAGTTTTATTTCTGAATACCCACTTTGTACCAACAACAGATCTATTCTTTGGTCTTGGCACTAGGGTCCAGACTTTGTTTCTTTCAAATTCATTTAACTCTTCCTGCATTGCTTACACCCAATCAGCATTTTGAAGAGCTTCTTCCACTTTCTTTGGCTCAGTCTGAGAGAGAAAAGAATTGTAAAGATATTCATTTGAAGTACCTGTTCTAGTTCTGACACCTGCATCAGGATTTCCAATTATCAAATCAGGTGTATGTGATTTAGTCCACTTCCTTGCAGATAGAAGGTTTTCTCTAGAACTGGATGCTCCCCCATGATTCATGCTGTCTTCAATTTCATTTTCTGATGCTCCCCCTGAAATTATGCTCTCTGAGTTGGATTCTTCAGAATTTAGATTTTCAGCACTATCAGAACTTGGCTTATCAGAACTTGACGAATCAGAACTTGAAGAGCCAGATATATGTTCTGATACTTCTTGAGATGTGGTAAGATCTTGAGTATGCTCCCCCTGCATAGGTGCATCTTCCTTTGGCATAGTTACCACAGTTTCAATAACATCAGAGTTTAATCCATCAGAGTTTACAGTATCAGGACTTAGACTGTTAGGATTTTCAGTATCAGAATTTGAGTCTTCATTTTCAAATCTCAGCTGATCATGGTCAATAAAATCTTCAAGACCAGTAATTTTCTTGTCATCAAAAGAGACATTGATAGATTCCATGACCACTCTTGTTCTCAAATTATAGACTCTGAAGGCTTTTGTGGAAAGTGGATATCCAACAAAGATTCCTTCATCAGCTTTTAGATCAAATTTAGATAGTTGTTCAGGATGAGTCTTGAGAACAAAACACTTGCATCCAAATACATGAAAGTACTTCAGATTTGGCTTCTTTTTCTTCACCATCTCATATGGTGTTTTTCCTTGCTTGTTAATGAGTGTTGCATTTTGAGTAAAGCAAGCAGTCTGCACAGCTTCAGCCCAGAAATAGGTTGGAAGCTTTGCTTCTTCAAGCATTGTTCGTGCAGCTTCAATGAGAGTTCTATTCTTCCTTTCAACAACTCTATTTTGCTGTGGAGTTCCAGGAGCAGAAAATTCCTGCTTAATTCCATGGTTTTTGCAGAACTCTTCCATTATCAAATTCTTGAACTCAGTGCCATTATCACTCCTTATGGTTTTTACAAAATCTTTGACCAATTTATCCAGATGTTTGACATGATCAATCACGATAGATGCAGTTTCACTTTTTGTGTGCAAGAAATACAGCCATGTGTATCTGGTGAACTCATCCACTATGACCAACGCATATTTCTTCTTTGCAATAGACATGACATTCACTGGACCAAATAGATCAACATGTATTAGATGATAAGGCTCAAGAATTGATGATTCAGTCTTGCTCTTGAATGAAGATTTTCTTTGTTTGGCCTTCTGACAAGAATCACAAAGGCCATCAGGAGCAAATACTGACTTTGGCAGTCCACTCACAAGATTTTTCTTGACTAGATCATTTATATTGTTGAAATTTAAATGAGAGAGTTTCTTGTGCCAATTCCAACTTTCTTCAATTGATGCTCTACTCATTAGACAGATTGCAGAACCATCAGTACTTATTGAAAGCTTAGCTTCATAAATGTTACCACGCCTGTATCCTTTTAGAACAACTTTGCCTTTGGATTTACTCACAACTTCACAGTGTTCTTCAAAGAAATCAACATGATAACCTCTGTCACAGATTTGACTTATACTCAGCAGATTATGTTTAAGTCCTGAGACCAGAGCTACATCTTTAATGATGACATTCCCTAGATTGATATTGCCATATCCCAATGTTTTTCCAATGTTGCCATCTCCATAAGAAACACTTGGGCCAGCTTTTTCCACAAAGTCTGATAGCAGGGCTTTATTTCCAGTCATATGTCCTGAACATCCACTGTCCAGAACTAGAATATTTTTCCTGTTGCCCTGCAATCACAAAGACCACTAATGATTAGTTTTAAGGACCCAGACTTGCTTGGATCCTTTGGACTTATCAAGTTTGTTAACATTTGCAGCGGATTTAGCATCAGAGTTTATGTTAACATTTTTTTTATCAGAACTTACACTATCAGACTTTGAATCAGAATTTACACTAGAAGGAACAATGGAAACTTTCTTCAAAGAAGGTTTTAATTGATAATAATCATAGTACAAACTATGATATTCCTTACAAGTATAAATGGAATGCCATAAACTACCACAATGAAAACAAGGATTTTGTGATTTATATCTAACAGACTGACTCTTAACTCCTGATTTTGAAGGTAAGGAGTTAATGTTCTTATTCTTCCTGCAAAAAGAAGCCAGATGGTTAGAACTTCCACAGTTATGATATGTTTTCCTAGGAGCATCAGGAACAGATTTATAATCATTGCTTTTATTCACACCTTCCTTTCCATTCCTATTTTTCCTAGGTGATTTTACCTTGTTTACATTCTTAACATCTTTCAGCTTATGCTTAAGCTGCTTCTTTATCATTAAGCCTATGTTCACTTCAGCTGTCTTTTCCTGTTTTAGTTTGTCAGAAGTTAATCCCTCTCTAACTTCTGATTTATCATTATCAGACTTTACAGTTACAAACTTAACAGGTTTTAACTTTGGCTTTTGCTTAACAACAGGCTTAATTTCTACAGTTCCTTTATCATTCTTATCCTCTCCATAACCTAAGCCCTCTTTCCAATTTTCACTACTTAGCAAATTTTGAGTTGTTCTGCCAGAGTTAGTCCAAGTCCTAAATATCTCTCTTTCCTTTTCTAACTCAGTTTTTAGAGATTCATTCATTTTTAGCACTTCATCCCTAACATAAAAAGCATCATCTCTATCCTTCTGAGTTTGATGGAACATAACTAACTCTTTTTCTAAGAAATCATTTCTTTTCTTAAAAGCAAGATTTTTCAGAAGTTAATCTTTCACATGTTAAAGTTTGATCTCTATAACTAACAAACATGGTTTTAAGATATCTTCTCAACTCATTAATATCATCAGTATGAAAAGCATAAGTAGTCTGAGGTACCTTTGTTTCAGCAGCTTCAGAACTGCTCTCAGCACTTTCTTTATCAGCATTTGCCATCAATGCAAAGTTCTCCTCACTTTCAGAGTCTGAGGTGTCTGTCCAGCTTTTCTGCTTTGTGGCAAGAGCCTTGCCTTTGTCACCCTTTACCTTCTTGCAATCAGGAGATATGTGGCCTTTCTCACCACAGTTATAGCATTTGACATTGGTATAATCTCCTCTATCAGACTTTCCTCCTCTGCCTTCAGATCTTCTGAAATTCTTCTTATCAGAACTTATGGCTTTCCTGGAAAACTTCTTTCCCTTCCTGAACTTCCTGTATGCAATCTTTGTGATCCCTTTCACCATAAGAGCACACATCTTCATCATCTCCTCATCAACATCAGTCTCAGGCAAGCTTTCAGAATCTGAGTCATCATCACTTTCAGAACTTGATGACTCAGTATCAGACTCTGTGAAAAGAGCTTTACCCTTGTCTTTCCTTGAGGTAGCTGCCTTGGGGGATTCTTCTTCAGCCTTAAGAGCAACTGTCCTTGACTTTTCTCCTTTCCTCTTGCTTCTTTGTTCCATCTCAAGTTCATGAGTCTTGAGCATTCCATAAATTTCATCAAGAGTTGTTTCATCAAGATTGTAATTGTCTCTTATTGTTGTTGCCTTCAAATCCCAACATTCAGGAAGAGCTAACAGGAATTTAAGGTTTGAATCTTTAAGATCATATTCCTTATTAACCAGTGACAGATCATTCAAAAGTTTGACAAATCTATCATATAAATCAGTCAATGATTCATTAGCCTTTGAGTCAAAGTGTTCATACTCTTGAGTGAGTATTGTCTTCCTGTTCTTCTTAATTGTATCAGTTCCCTGACACCTTGTTTCCAGAGCATCCCATATCTCCTTAACAGTCTTGCAGTTAATTACCCTATTTGACATTACATTATCAATGGCACTATGCGGTAAGTGTCGTACCTTAGCATCCTTAGCAATTGATGCGATATCTTCAGCAGTATAATCACTCTTTTCCTTTGGTACGGTCTTTGCTGCTTCACCTGCAACTGCAACAGCGAGCTTGGTTGGTTTGTGAGGCCCTTCCTTGATTCTATCAAGATATTCTGGATCTGTAGCTTCCAGAAACATGGTCATCCTCACCTTCCATATGGCATATTCAGATGGTCTCAGTATGGGAACTCTGATGGTTTCATACCGACTTTGAATTTGTGTCTTTGGAGGTTCTTCAGTTTTGGTAGGCTTAGTTGGAGTTTCTGTGTCAGACATGATTGTGTTTGGATCTTTAACTATATGTGTGTTAATAGATAGTCTCTGATACCACTTGTTAGGTCACACACACTGTAGAGGGGGTGAATACAGTGTAAAATACAATCAAATCGAACTTTTAATATTTCAAGTAACAGAAAACATACTTTATTGAAACAATAAACTCTGTTATAGTATGGAACTGTTACCTCTCAGTGATGAACAAATATCACGAGAGCTGATAGGGTTACAATGAATAATCTTCTCGAATATGATAACACTTATAGTGTAAATCCTATGTCTGTGTTTATATACTACACAGTTACAAGATAATCGCTAATTGATATGAAATATAATTCCGCTTCCTAAAATATATCAATCAGATATCTTTTCTTCCAAGTATTCTATTCTTCATAGAATTCCTTCTTCATGCATATCTCTCCTTATGTTTATCTCGATCTTCTTTCATTTAATCAGCTACTGTCCTTATCTGAACGTCCTTCAACACTTAAGTTTTGATATCCATCTTCTGATGATTATCTCCTGATAATATAAGTATTGATATCCTTAAGTCCTGACTTCCAGTATAAGTACTGATTCCCAGTTAAGTACTGATTTGTCCTGTTAGGTAAGATCTGAAAACTAAACATAAATCATATTAGCCATGACATTATCAAATATATCTAACAAAGTGTGTTTAGCAACCCAAGAAGTATTGGGTACTTTCTTCTTGTTAACAGATTTGATAGAAGCATAATTTGATGATTCAGAAAGAATAGAGTTTATTGATTGATGTACATTCTCCTTTTTAGCTGAGGACTCAATATTGACTTCCTTAAGATCTACTCTCAGCTTGTGGCAACTTGTCATTACTTTCATGTTGCAAGGTATGCAATCAAACTTGTCACAGAATAAGTAGTGATCATCAGCTTTAGCTTCATTGTACTTGCATGCTCCCAATCTTGGCTCACTAACAGCCTTTTACAAAGGTGAATTAGGTGATTTATAGAGCCATATTTCTAATATTATTTTCTGGGTGCATCTGTAATATAAGAAAAGTTATTATTTTCTTTATCCCAATTTTCCCATTTTTATTTTTCTTCTTCTTTCTTGCATTCTCAGTCTTAACCTCCATGATTGGTTTCTTGGGGGTTTGATCCATCATGAGCTTTTTCACAGTTTTAGAAGGTGGAGTTGTTTCTGTGCATTTCTTCTCTTTGTCCTCATCAACAATTTCTTTCTTTATGATCAACTCCTCTTCACTGAAATTTACTTCACATGCTTTGAACAGTGGTGAATCAACCTTTCTCAGTATAGCTGGGACATCTTCATTTGCTGTTTCCTTTCCCTTGTCACATTCAAATTTCTTGTTGTTGTTCAATGCATCATAATCCAAACCAATAGCTATGTTAGCACATGGCTTTTTCTTCTCATGATATTGACCAACTAGCTGGGATGCATTCCTAAATGACTTCAGTTTCACCTCATTCTTCTCTATCTTTTCTCTTAACACAACTTCTATCTCACTAGCACATTTGACCTTGTTTTTCAGATATTCATTTTCTTGCTTGACTGTCTTAAGCTCTACAAGCAATAGTTCAAACTTTTGTTTCTCACTCTCAAGTTTCTCATTAGCTTTTGATAACCTACTAACCTCCTCAATAGCTGCTACCATGCTAGTATGAATGTGAAACATTTTTATACTCATCTTTTCAACAGTCTCCTTATATTGACTTTCATTTAAATCAATAGTGGTAAGAGTTGGTACCTGTGTTTTTATGAGGATGACTCTCCTTGCTCCAAGGTCATGAGTGCATAGTTACCTACTTCCTCCTCATCATCATCATTATCTGAATTATGTGAACTCTTTCCTTCTGTAATATAAGTTTTACCCTGTTGTTTTCTTAGAAGAGCATCATACTTTGCCTCCAATTCAAGATAGGCCTTGTCCTTTTTCACTTTCTTTGGCTTCCTGCATTCTGTAGTTAAATGGCTCAATTCATCACAATTGAAGCACCTGATCTTTGACCTATCAACAGATCCTATTTTGTAGCCATTTTTGCTGTCAGAGTTGTACTGTGCTTTTACCTTCCAGCTGTTGTCCTTGTTGGATGTTTGTCCCTTGTTTTTGAAGAACTTTGCCTTCTTTACTCTAATGTTAGAGAATTTTCTTGTTAAGTAAGTCATGGACTGATCTAACTCATCCAGTTCATTTAAGATATAGTAGTCATCCTCTTCAAGTTCAAGAATAACTTGCTTCTGTGGTTCCTTGTTCTTTTGTTCATTACTTGAAGCAACTGGAGTCTGGATTTCTTGTTCATCATCAGATGAATGGTTGTCATTAACAATTAGTGCACTTGATCCATCAACAATGTGCCCTTGACCAGCTCTTAAAAATTTTCTTTGGATCATTTCCAGTTCATAGGTTTTTAGAATACCATATAAAACTTCCAGTGGCATTCTGCTCAAGCCTCTCCCTTCTCTTATAGTTGAAATATACTGTTCTAGATGATCAGGAAGGGAGAGAAAATATTTCAAGTTAACCTCCTCACCTTCATGGTATTTGTCATGAAGCTGTAAGTCATTAATCAGCTTATTGAATCTTTCAAAAACATTAGTTATACTCTTCTTTGGTTTAGCCATAAAACCCTCATACTGAGATCCCAAGATCCTCATTTGATTTGACCTAACTTCCTCAGTTCTTTCACATAGAATCTCTATTTTCTCCCAGATCTATTTAGCTGTGTCACAATTGATAATGTTATTGTACATTACATTATCAAGTGACTCTATCAATATTAGTTGCAAACCACTGTCCAGAGAGACTTTCTCTTTTTCAATTTCAAAGTACTTTGAGGGATCCTTAGGAGCATAATGAGCTGGGATGACCATGTCTTCATCTGTAGATTCCTCAACTCTTTCCATAGGAGTAAAAGGGCCATTCCTGAGAATATGAACATATAATGGGTTGTCAATCTTTATAAAACGCAACATCTTCTTTTTCCATAATGTATAGTGGGCTTTGTCAAAGGCTGGTATCTTGATACTACTTAGCTTCTGTGTATTCATTCTTCCAAGATCTTTAATCTGTTTTCTTTCAGATTTTGTATTGATACCACTTGATAGATAGTGAATACAATACAAAGGGGGGGTGAACATGTTTTGGATATTTTTAAAGCTTTTTGAATGATTGTTACTTGGTGAACAAAGCAGATTAGAAATGCAGTAATATTATGTTAACTGAAATAAAACAGTGCACACAATATCTCAAAACTCACTTAATTTTATATTAAAATCAAGGTATTGTTTTGCTACAAATCATGGGTTCTTTGTAAGTAAAGAACTCGACTTCTTCCTTGAGAGAGTTACAAGAAAAATTAGATCTATGTTATACTTCTTAAAAGCAAAAGACTAGTATTTACTTTATAGATTAGTAAACACATGTTTAGACATCATGCAATAAGATGTACTAAACCCTACCTTAAGTTATCTCTAAAGCATTCCAATTATGGCTTAGTGAATCCTTGCATATCTTGTAGATCTGTGACTTTCCTTTGTCAGTTAATCTTGGCCTTTGATCTTGTACTTTTCAAGCTGCTTTTGTAGATTTTTCAATCTAAGTGATTAGATCATGTTTTGATTGATAATCTTGAATATTTAACTTGTCTGCATTATGTACTTGAGCTTCATGTCAAGATCTCCAGTTGTTATAGAGAACTTACATCTCGATAAGTATAATGGCTTATAAAGATCTCTTAGTTATCTATAAGAGTTTTGACTTGTCGAGGTCTTCGAGTTCTCTATAAATAAATTTGGCTTGTCGAGGTCTCTGAGTTCTCGATAGGTAACTTTGACTTGTTGAGATCTCTGAGTTCTTTATTAGTGAACTTGGCTTGTCGAGGTCTCCAAATCTCTGCATGAAGAAATAACTTGTCGATATCTCTAATCTTTACATCTTCATTTTGGCTTGTTAATATCTTTGAGTTCTCTAATGCAGAAATGACTTATCGATATCTCAAAGATCTCTATATACATTTTGACTTGTAGATATCTCTGAGATCTCTAATGATAATTTGACTTGTGGATATCTCCAATCTTCATATCTTCATTTGACTTGTCGATATCTCTGAGACTTCTCTATAAGCTGTTTTGAACTTCTCGATAAGTCATTCTGGAGTTCTCGAATGACTTCTCTATATGACTTGATGTAACACCCCCAAATCCGGGGTCGGGGATCCGGGTTGTCACGAGTTCCATTTCCCTTAATAACACTTAATCTTAATAAACAATATTTGAAATCTTTGAAATCCGCTAACATGAATAATATACACAGAGTTCCAGTTTATAACTGTATAAAAATATCGTTGCAAGGTGATCTCATATATCTAACCTTGTCTCAACGTTTTTTCTGAAAATCTTTGACATGCACAAGATAATCATTTACTAGATATAAGTTTAAAAGATGAAGTTACAAGATACTCCAATATACTTATATCTTTTCCGAATACTACTTGAACTACCACCGTTCAATGCATAAATAGTTCCTCCCATAGATTAAGCTACAAGACAAAACTTATATAGAATTAATCTTTAATATATCATCAAAATAAAATGAAGTTACGAGATGCTTCATTTGATGCAAACATCATTTTAAAAACTCGACCCTGCCAACACTCAACAATCGCCCAACCGTAGCCTTTCTATCGAAGTGCTCTGGGTAGTGCTGCATAAATATCCAATTGGATGATGAACTCATTACGGGAGTTTGCCGCGCCAGGAAGACCACTTACGATGATCAGTCGTAGTAGTGCAACCCCACCATTTTCTACATGTAGAGGAGAACCTGTCGGATTTACTTGTCAACCGAACACTGGACTCCTAAGGAATATACCGTCTTAGCGGAACTTCCAGGCCATTTGGGCCAATATAATAGGGCTGGGCCGGCGCCACTCGACCACTTACGCCACTCCTAGTTCAGATGAAATCCATGACTCTGAAACGTAAAGCTCGTCCCCCCTTTCCCCAAGTAGAAACTCGTTGATACGGCTCCACCAAGAAGTCGTATCTAGTTGGAAAGGAAAACTCACCAATATTTCCCAGGCGATGCCTGTTAATGGATTAACTTGTTCCAAGAATTTTACTTCCCGAGAGTTGGGTAAGTAATCAAAAACTCTTTTATCAAAACAGCAACCTTGTTGCGAATATAAAACACCCCACAGAGCCGGATCCCTCAGGTTTTGAGCGAGTATTTAAATCCCCTTCGAAAGGAGGATCTTAAATATAAAAATGAGTTTTGGGATCCGCCCTAACCTTTAAAATCATTTCGAAGACTCGAAAACATTTTTAAGAATGTTTGGAGTGATGCTGATTTAGTAAAATAAATCAGTCCCAAAATATTAGAAAATATCTAAATATTATTATTTAAATAATATTCCCATAAAGAATAATCTTTATAAAAATAATTAAAGTAGAAGTTTTAAAACTTATACTTGCAATGAATATTAAATAACCAAAGATATACTTATACGAAAGTACTATCTTTATTTGAATAACCAAAAGTAAGTTTGATTATCGACACATTATTCTTTAATAAAATTAAGAATAATAATTAGTAAATAATCGGAGTCATAAGTCCTCGAATGAATATTCAAATAATAATATTCATTAATAAAATAAACGGAGTCATAAGCCCTCGAATGAATATTCAAAATAATATTCATTAATAAAATAAACGGGGTCATAAGCCCTCGAATGAATATTCAAAACAATATTCATTAATAAAATAAAGTTATCGAATAAAACTTATTTGATTCATAGTTTTAAAAACTATTCATATATATATATATAAATATATATTATACTCGGAAGCATCGACTCCCGATTTTAGAAAAATGTTCTCCTTTGGGTCCCCTATACTAAGGGTATATGCAAATTACCGCTTATCTCTAGCATATGTATTATCAACTGAATCAGCAGATATATGTATCAAGATTTCGAAACAGGCATGCATATATACCATATCACATGCTGCAATATATCGCAAGAATTTTCTAAATAACCATTAGGCATCTATCACAAGATAATGCATGTACATATATACATCACCACAACAGTATAACAGGTAGAAAACTTGCCTGAGTGCTCCCGGATAGACTTAAGCTTAGAGTGGGTCCGATAACCTATGAACAACAATATAAGTTGGAATTAAACCCCGGTCGCTTAAGAAACTAGACTTTAACCAATTGAACCCTAACGTTCGCTTATGGTCACTCATACGCTTAACGAATCACCTAAGTCGTTCGAGTACCCTCAGCTCCACCATTTTTAATAAATTAACCATTAAGAATTTTAAGGCGATTCTTTCGCGAGTACCTTACCAACTGCCTAATCCACTTAACATAATTGTTTCATATCCCAATTAGTCATTTAAAGTCCTTAACCAAGGTTTCAAAGTAAGGCGAGGGGTAATGGTTCGTTCGCGAAACGCCGTTACTTAAAACGGTCGTTTCTCCTAAACCGTACATCGGATTCAAACGAACCACATATCAAAATGAAGCTCGTTATATGAACTATATAAACATGACAATGGTAAGAATCTTACAATGAGTTCACGGGTCCTGAAGTTAATAACAAAAACTGTCTAATGTAAATCGGGCATTACGACGGCTATGTTTACGCGATTACCAAAGTTTAAACTACTCCAATCAACCACCAACCAACTCATAACCATCAATACAACAAAACTTCACCTAAACCATATCACATCAGTCCATAAACTCCAAGTTTTTCAACTCAAACAACCACAATCAAGACCTATGAACTATAATCAAGCTTTAATTACCAAAACACTTCCAAATCAAACCAAACTACTAATAATCACAATCTATGCTTCTCATTTCACAAAACCAACAATTAAACTTACTAACAAATAAATTAAAGGCTAGGGTTTGATGTTTATACCTTCCTTGGGAGGTTTTAAGTTGCTAGGAAGCCTTAGGAATCCTCCTACAAGCTTGATCTTTCCAAAGAAATCAAGAACACAAAGTTAGGCTTTTAAGTTTCTAAAAGTCCGATTTAAAGAACTGTACAAATGAGGGTCTTAACATACTTATTTGGACGAGACTTGTGAACAAGAGTTGTAGGCCATCTAAATACCTTTCCAACGAGCTATAGAACACAACATTTGAGTGAGTATTGAAGGAGATATGGCAGTTTGAAGTTGCTGTGTTTATTTTGGCCGAGAGCTTCTTCTTGCAAAGTCAACTCTTCTCTTTTTGATTTATGTTATTTGCTTGGTTGATTCTTCTTTTTGTCTTGAAATTTATTTTAACCTTTTTACCATGGTTAATTTTGTATGGCCCAAAATCACCCAACAAACAAAACTCCTTTGTCATGCTTATGCAAGCAAGCTTGTGTCATGTGATGACATCATCATCCATTACCTTTTTGATTAATCCCTTAATTACTTGGCTAATGACCGCTGATCTGTTATACGGTTCCCTTATCTTTTGTTTTCGTTTATCGTTTGAGGGATCATACCTGGGATCTTATTACTTAGGTTCCCCTAAACGTTTCTCAATATTTTATATTCCTTTTATGATCCTCTCTAAAAATCCTTGAATTTAAATCATTTTTATCATGTTACCTTATACTCAATTCTTTCGGTATCTGGGGGATTTTCGGGAAAAATCAAAGTGTGCGGATTTGGATTCTGACGATCTTTACATACACTTATTTACTTTATGGAATACTAATACGATCTTAGAATTTCCATAACAGTACTCCTATATAGCGTGGTCTGATAATTTTCCTTACTCAGCATCATCAGCAAAAGTTACTATTCATCCGTGCTTCAAAAATTCCAAAAATTGGGGTTATTACAGTCTCCCCTCCTTAAAAGGATTCCGTCCCGGAATCGGATAGAAAATGAATAGGGATGCTCTCTTAGCATTGCACTTTCTAACTCTCAAGTAAATTTTCCAACATTGTGGTTCTACCATCAAACTCTGACTAGTTTGATAACCCTTCTCCTAAGCACTTGTTCCTTTTCAATCTATAACCCTTCCTGGTTGCTCCATATAGGTTACGTCTGGTTGCATGTCTATGCGCTCATATGCCCCTATTTGTCTGGCATCCGAATTACACTTCCTTAACATTGATATGTGGAACACGTTATGAACTTGCTACATGTTCGGGGGTAGGGCTAGCTCGTATGCTAATTTCCCAATACGTCTTAATATATCCAAGGGTCCAACAATTCGCGGGCTTAGCTTTCCTTTCTTTCCGAACCTTATCCATCCTTTTTAAGGGAATACCTATAACAGCACTAGGTCCCCTACTTCCTATTCTTTGTCCTTTTGTGTCAAATCAACATACTTCGTGTGCCCATCTTGGGCTACTACCAGCCGTCCTCTGATTAAATCTATAATATCCTTGGTCCTTTGGACCACTGCTGGTCCGAGCATCTTGCGCTCTCCAACTTCATCCTACATAAGGGAGATCGACATTGTCTTCCCTCAAGGATCTTATAAGGCGATACCTCGATACTGACATACGATCGATTATCGTGAGAAAACTTAATCTGCGTTAAGTGATCATTCCAAATTCTTTCAAGTCTATTGCACCGACTCTCATCATAGCTTCTAGCATTATAGCTTTTGCTTCTCTATACCCATTTTTTTTTCCAGTTCGTAGTCGTTACTATCTTCCGTACATAATACTATACTGGTTACACTTTTGCTCGTTAGTATTCTATAACCTTTTAATAACCACGTCAACCTTAGTATCACGAACGTGTTAGAATCAGAATACCACCGTACTGATACTACTTCCTTTATAGCTGCTTCTATCTTCGAAAGCTTGATCCATCATATAGAAGTAAAGGAATTTGTTGAGAGATCACTATGATCATGAACACTTGTTATATCGCATAGTTAGTACAGAAGGTGACCAGCCTTTAGTACTTGACAAGCAATTAAACAATAGATGGTATCCTACTAGGCTTCTATCACACAGATAGATAGTCATTCGGCAATACCTCCCCTTCTGGAAGGGTTGTTCTTCTCAGCTTACATGAAATGAAAAGGAGAGAAAAGAACGAATTGAAGAGAATTGTATATATATTAAAATATATACCGCCACAAAATATCTGGCTTGAAATCTACCTCTGAACTATAGAGGTTTATCATAGGAGAACAAAACATATATGTATATAAATCAACATTAAGCATTATAGCATCGTATTTCACATGCCTAATTATTTTTGATATACTGTCCATCATTCTATGGACCCATGCTCTTGCTCGAGCTTATACACAATCACCTTTGAAACTCCCTCGACATCGAAAATCGAATCTGGGATCTCATTCTAGACATCATCGTTACTAGAATTCTATGCTTGCACCGCAACCTTTCTCGTATAGTAATACGACTCTCTATTGATAAGAAGGAGTAAGTATTCAATAGTTAAATAATTGACTTAATTAGTCTATTAATGATAACTTATACATCACCACGACCCGATTAGTGGTACTCAATCTCAACATCCATTCTAATACAACTCTTACGGTTGTAATCGACTCATTACTCGCAAAATCATTGCTGCATTACTATGGTCCATCGCTGACCCACTGTAGTCATTCATTTTCTTGGATCTTAATAGCTAACCATACGGAGTCCATACCTGTCGTATCAAATTCTTCTAAGGAGTTAACATAATCACCATTCATAATTCATGAAGAACACTCCAAATCCTGACATACTTTCATGACATGAAGCAGATAAAATTGCAGAAGAGTTTCAATCAAAGCAACGATAGCAGGTTAATACCATTCCTAATCATATGTCCTCAATAAGAGACTGGAAACTCAAGGGTTCATTTAGTTCTTTCATAATATGGCCCTGGCTTATTTCAAGATATGACCTTCTAAGATAGATAGCCCTCTTTCGGCGGTTGCATAAATTAAATCTTTACCAAACTACTATTATGGTTGAGTATCGCACAATCATCAGAAGGAATGTCAATCCTTCATACCATAATACAACCTTCACGACTTTAACCATCATCGCTGTATTCCTTTGGCACGAGCGCCTATAATTGTCCTCTTACACTTAAAGTGTCGGCCACCTCTTTGGCCTTTCCTGATAGTAAAATTTTCTTACAATCAATGTCTTTTAAATGATCTTTAACTAAATTTTTCTACCTCATTTCCAATCACTACTTGCGTGAAAATGCTCTTCCTTACGCTTTGGTGAAAAAATATATCACCATTTTTCCATAAGTTATTGCCTCGGTCTTTTAGAGGTTAACATTGTCACAACTGACTCTCGATCATACTTAGGGCGTCTCTTATCTTGGGTCCTACATGTTTTCACCAATCTCGACCTTCATTGGGTCGATCTATACTTTCTTATGGTTCAACACGTGCCCACCTGGCATCATTATAATTATGTCATATTTCCTTTATCAAAATTTCTATTTTTGAGAACTTTGAATATTACTTTTTTTCCTTGTAAAACCTCTTAGGTTATTCTTAAATCGTTCCTCCTGTATTCCCTAGATACAGGGCATATCAAAACACCATTTACTAATACCAGAATCATTGTCTATATACTTCTGAAAAATTTCTCCACTGATCCTTAAAGGTTGTTGTTACCTTAATCCTTTCCAATTCATACTGTCAAACTCATACTATCCCTATTAAGGGTGAAATGTCAACCTTTATGCATTCCCCTAGGATTCATTTTAAGTTACCGATGTTCTATCCTTAATTCCACTTTTAGAAAAAGTACATGCATCCTTCCATGGATAAATCAAGACATATATCCTTGATAGATTATCTTATTCAATCATTCCCACCTCGATAGTCTATACCAATTTCACAATAACATATGTATTCATAATGAGGTCAATCAATATGGCCTCCAAAAGATAATAACGGTTATCTACTTTTCTTGCCTGATTCAGTAATGATAACAGGGATGTTCTAGAAGATATTGGTCGTGTTCAACGTGAACCTTTTAGTTCTAACTACTCATTTACCTCTTTTATTTATCTCAACAGTCATCTCAACGTTGGGATATCTTTCATACCTGGCGTCTCCCTTTCTGGGTATCATTTCACATGTGTTACTTACACTTCACATTCTTGAAGGTCACTTCCTTCATCCAATTTTTCTAATTTCTTACTTTCTTGTCTCCTCAGTCCATCCGTGTTTCCTTATTAATCTTTCGAACTATCTCAAGGTTTCCTTGAATCCTCCCAACTTACAGGGGATAAAATATATGTATCTCTTATTCCTTCAAACCTTGAATTTATCTCATGATCAGTCACCATCGCGATGATGATGACACACTTCTCTATATTTATTGCAAGGGTTTCTTAGGGTTTCCCATACCTAACTCCCTTATCACTTCTCAACTCTATTTCCTTTATATCCCTTTATACTCCTGCCCTTTTCAGTCTTTTATTTTCGTTTCCATTACTACCATTTCACGAACCCACTAATCATTGACTTCAAACATCACGTCGTTCTGGGATTCTTGTCCTCCAGACGAATCTTGACAACTTTTACAATCTTAGACTCATAACTCATCATATCCGTCCGCCTTTGTTCTGGCTCTTAAAGCTTTTACACTATCTCCATAACCTTGGGATTTACTTTCTCGAAAAAAATTTCACTGAACTTTAATCAGTTTATTATAATCTCTTGCTTCGTGTCTTCCTTGGCCTTTCACAGTGGGTGGCCTCTCTCTTAGGAGGGTAAGTGACAAAAACAGTCTTTTGTGATTCGTCAATCATTTAGAACCTCAAATGATTCCTATATTTCCTTTAGCCAGGCTCTTGCCTCGACTGGGTCAACCTGTTCCTTGGAACTCAGAGAGCTTAGCGACTTAAAGGTCATGAAAGAATTTCCTACCACATTGTTTCCTCAAGGTGGTGGTTGGGGATAATAGTCTAAGTTCTTTTTAGACAGGTCCATGAATTGCCGTATAGGAGTACCGTCTCGGGCCTCCTTTCCTTACTCGACTTTCTGTTTCCTTAGTATGAAATGTTTCATCCTTCTCCCATACTTGGGGTTATCTTATACGTTAAAATCCTCATTTTCCACTCCATTATGTTATGGATTCCTTCTATCTTGATGGCGACCTCCCTGACTATCACGTTCAGGGTTTGCTCTAAATCTTATTTCTCAAACTAGCTTTCATCTAAGATTTCATCTTTAAGCTCTTGAACATTTGGAACCCAAATTCTGTAGGAATACCTCATTATTCCCTTATCATCTTTCTCGGTATTAATCTTTTATCTAATTGTTGGCTCTCTGCCTTCATTCATCACTTTTTCTGGCATAATATGTTCTTTTCCAATAATTCGGGCTGTATTGTAATCTCAAACAGCTTTTCAGTACCGGCTCCGGTTACCTTCACTTCTATTTCCATTTTCTCAAAACCTCTTATAAACTCTCTCAAAGACATTATCATCTTGAGTCTCTCCTTTTTACTAAGGGCATCAAGCCACCACATTGCTTTTCCTCAAATGATAAAGAATCTCATAATCGTATCCTTGATTAGCTCTACCACCTCATTTGGCGCATGTTGAGCTCTTTCTGCGTGAAAATATACTAGAGCACTTATGGCTTAGGTAAATCTCGTACTTCTCTCCATACAAGTAGTGCCTCCGATCTTTAGGGCAAAACTATTGCCAGGAGCCCAAGCTCATGGGTGTGGATATCGAATTTTTATATTCCCTTAATTGTCTTGACGCGTACGCGATTACCTTGTTGTGCTGTATAAGAAGCACCCTAATTCCTTATGCGAAGCGTTACTACACATCACAAAATCTCATTTTCCATCCAACAATGCCATCATAGGGGCCGACACCAATCTTTGCTTCAGTTCTTAAAAGCTGTTCTCGCATGTCTCTGTCCAT
Organism: Apium graveolens; assembly: GCF_009905375.1. Lineage (NCBI taxonomy): Eukaryota > Viridiplantae > Streptophyta > Magnoliopsida > Apiales > Apiaceae > Apium > Apium graveolens. The sequence goes on along the minus strand of NC_133656.1, from coordinate 205,185,044 downwards.
TACAACTTCTCAGTCTTACGAGTAAGCCGCGTTAAAGGGGCTACTATCTTTACAAACTTGAACGAACCTCTGGTAGTGACCGACCAATCCTACCTCTGGTAGTTGCCCTAACCATGGTCATCAATTCCTCAGTGGTCCTTTATTCATTCTTGTGAGGATCCTTCACAGGATCCTTCTCAGCGATAATCCCTTCTAGGATAACATCCTCAACCGCTACATCCTCAATATGAACATCATCCGGTCCCGTGTTAGGACGCTCTATCGGATCCATAATCTGATCTCCAATAACTAATAAAACATCATCGCGTTGTTGCTCCTCAACCTCAGGGTTCGAAGTCCCGCTACCATCTACGATAACGAACTACGCTTCTATCACGATATTTATAAGGGTTCCCATAAGGGTTTTAACTGTCAGTACTACGTTAGGTAGCCCGACTATGAACTTGGCAAGAGTTCTTATTATCCTAGTTAACTTATTATTTTAACGTCATATCATCTCTGAGGTTTATAACGCTTGGCTCTGATACCATTTCTGTAACACCCCCAAATCCGGGGTCGGGGATCCGGGTTGTCACGAGTTCCATTTCCCATAATAACACTTAATCTTAATAAACAACCAACTACTACATACTGTGACCCCACAATATACACACACACCGCAAGTTATAGTCTCAGAGATGAATACCAAAAAAATAATACAAGTCACTTTATTCCACAATTATATGCCATTACACCTTAAAAGGGTTTCTGAATAAATTTACATTTCCTTGCCAATATTACAATTCATAAATATACATAAGTCTGGTACATCAAAAGTTGAAAGCCTAGCCTATTGGTAGATCCTACCTCGTCTATAACGGCATCAACGCCTACAGGAAACTGCGGAACGTTTCCTATCCGCTCGCGAATTGGGAGTTTGGTCCTGTTCTTCTTGTCTATCTGATGTTGTGTGATGAAAGAAGAAAGTAAGGGTGAGCAACAAGCCCACCGAAATAATATTTATAATAATTAACAATATATGAGCATTCTCATAGTACTCATGAAAGTCTTGGTCAAGAAGAAATGAACCAAGCTGATATCTTAACGCGACCAAGTCGCAAAATATTTAGTATATATATACATATACTTTTCACAATCTTTGAAATCCGCTGACATGTATAATATACACAGAGTTCCAGTTTATAACTGTATAAAAATATCGTTGCAAGGTGATCTCATATATCTAACCTTGTCTCAACATTTTTATGAAAATCTTTGACATGCACAAGATAATCATTTACTAGATATAAGTTTAAAAGATGAAGTTACAAGATACTTCAATATACTTATATCTTTTCCGAATACTACTTGAACTACCACCGTTCAATGCATAAATAGTTCCTCCCATAGATTAAGCTACAAGACAAAACTTGTATAGATACAATCTTTAAAATATCATCAAAATAAAATGAAGTTACGAGATGCTTCATTTGATGCACACATCATTTTAAAAACTCGACCCTGCCAACACTCAACAATTGCCCAACCGTAGCCTTTCTATCGAAGTGCTCTGGGTAGTGTTGCAGAAATATCCAATTGGATGATGACCTCATTACGGGAGTTTGCCGCGCCAGGAAGACCACTTACGATGATCAGTCGTAGTAGTGCAACCCCACCATTTTCTACATGTAGAGGAGAACCTGTCGGATTTACTTGTCAACCGAACACTGGACTCCTGAATGTACCGTCTTAGCGGAACTTCCAGGCCATTTGGGCCAATATAATAGGGCTGAGCCGGCGCCACTCGACCACTTATGCCACTCCTAGTTCAGATGAAATCCATGACTCTGAAACGTAAAGCTCGTCCCCCCTTTCCCCAAGTTGAAACTTGTTGATACGGCTCCACCAAGAAGTCGTATCTAGTTGGAAAGGAAAACTCACCAATATTTCCCAGGAGATGCCTGTTAATGGATTAACTTGTTCCAAGAATTTTACTTCCCGAGTGTTGGGTAAGTAATCAAAAACTCTTTTATCAAAACAGCAACCTTGTTGCGAATATAAAACACCCCACAGAGCCGGATCCCTCAGGTTTTGAGCGAGTATTTAAATCCCCTTCGAAAGGAGGATCTTAAATATAAAAATGAGTTTTGGGATCCGCCCTAACCTTTAAAATCATTTCGAAGACTCAAAAACATATTTAAGAATGTTTGGAGTGATGCTGATTTAGTAAAATAAATCAGTCCCAATATATTAGAAAATATCTGAATATTATTATTTAAATAATATTCCCATAAAGAATAATCTTTATAAAAATAATTGAATTAGAAGTTTTAAAACTTATACTTGCAATGAATATTAAATAATCAAAGATATACTTATACGAAAGTACTATCTTTATTTGAATAATCAAAAGTGAGTTTGATTATCGACACATTATTCCTTAATAAAATAAAGAATAATAATTAGTAAATAATCGGAGTCATAAGTCCTCGAATGAATATTCAAATAATAATATTCATTAATAAAATAAATGGAGTCATAAGCCCTCAAATGAATATTCAAAATAATATTCATTAATAAAATAAACGGGGCCATAAGCCCTCGAATGAATATTCAAAATAATATTTATTAATAAAATAAAGTTATCGAATAAACCTTATTTGATTCATAGTTTTAAAAACTATTCATATATATATATATAAATATATATATATATATTATACTCGGAAGCATCGACTCCCGGTTTTAGAAAAATGTTCTCCTTTGGGTCTCCTATACTAAGGGTATATGCAAATTACCGCTTATCTCTAGCATAGGTATTATCAACTGAATCAGCAGATATATGTATCAAGATTTCGAAATAGGCATGCATATATACCATATCACATGCTAAAATATATCGCAAGAATTTTCTAAATAACCATTAGGCATCTATCACAAGATAATGCATTTACATATATACATCACCACAACAGTATAACAGGTAGAAAACTTGCCTGAGTGATCCCGGATAGACTTAAGCTTAGAGTGGGTCCTATAACCTATGAACAACAACATAAGTTGGAATTAAACCCCGGTCGCTTAAGAAACTAGACTTTAACCAATTGAACCCTAACGTTCGCTTATGGTCACTCATACGCTTAACGAATCACCTAAGTCGTTCGAGTACCCTCGGCTCCACCATTTTTAATAAATTAACCATTAAGAGTTTTAAGGCGATTCTTTCGCGAGTACCTTACCAACTGCCTAATCCACTTAACATAATTGTTTCATATCCCAATTAGTCATTTAAAGTCCTTAACCAAGGTTTCAAATTAAGGCGAGGGGTAATGGTTCGTTCGCGAAACGCCGTTACTTAAAACGGTCGTTTCTCCTAAACCGTACATCGGATTCAAATGAACCACATATCAAAACGAAGCTCGTAATATGAACTATATAAACATGACAATGGTAAGAATCTTACAGTGAGTTCATGGGTCCTGAAGTTAATAACAAAAACAGTCTAAGGTAAATCGGGTATTACGACGGCTATGTTTACGCGATTACCAAAGTTTAAACTAGTCCAATCAACCACCAACCAACTCATAACCATCAATACAACAAAAATTCACCTAGACCATATTACGTCAGTCCATAACCTCCAAGTTTTTCAACTCAAACAACCACAATCAAGACCTATGAACTATAATCAAGCTTTAATTACCAAAACACTTCCAAATCAAACCAAACTACTAATAATCACAATCTATGCTTCTCATTTCACAAAACCAACAATTAAACTTACTAAAAAATAAAGTAAAGGCTAGGGTTTGATGTTTATACCTTCCTTGGGAGGTGTTAAGTTGCTAGGAAGCCTTAGGAAGCCTCCTACAAGCTTGATCTTTCCAAAGAAATCAAGAACACAAAGTTAGACTTTGAAGTTTCTAAAAGTCCGATTGAAAGAACTGTAAAAATGAGGGTCTTACCTTACTTATTTGGACGAGACTTGTGAACAAGAGATGTAGGCCATATCAATACCTTTCCAACGAGCTATAGAACACAACATTTGAGTGAGTATTGAAGGAGATATGGCAGTTTGAAGTTGCTGTGTTTATTTTGGCCGAGAGCTTCTTCTTGCAAAGTCAACTTTCTCTTTTTGATTTATGTTATTTGCTTGGTTGATTCTTCTTTTTGTCTTGAAATTTGTTTTAACCTTTTTGCCATGGTTAATTTTGTATGGCCCAAAATCACCCAACAAACAAAACTCCTTTGTCATGCTTATGCAAGCAAGCTTGTGTCATGTGATGACATCATCATCCACTACCTTTTTGATTAATCCCTTAATTACTTGGCTAATGACCGCTGATCTGTTATACGGTTCGCTTATCTTTTATTTTCGTTTATCGTTTGAGGGATCATACTTGGGATCTTATTACTTAGGTTCCCCTAAACCTTTCTCAATATTTTATATTCCTTTTATGATCCTCTCTAAAAATCGTTGAATTTAAATCCTTTTTATCATGTTACCTTATACTCAATTCTTCGGTATCTGGGGGATTTTCGGAAAAAAATCAAAGTGTGCGGATTTGGATTCTGACGATCTTTATATACACTTATTTACTTTATGGAATACTAATACGATCTTAGAATTTCTATAACAGTACTCCTATATAGCGTGGTCTGATAATTTTCCTTAATCAGCATCATCAGCAAAAGTTACTATTCATCCGTGCTTCAAAAATTCCAAAAATTGGGGTTATTACAATATTTCTTTACTGGGAGACATGAAGCTCAAAGGTTCATTTAGTCCTTTCGTAACATGCTCCTAGCTTATCTCAAGATAGGACCTTCTAAGATAGAAGCCTGCTCATGGCGATTACATGAATTAAATCTTTACTAAACTACTATTACGGTTGAGTACCACACAATCATCAGAAGGAATGTCAATCTTTCACACCATAATACAACCTTCACGGAATTAACCATTATCACTGTATTCCTCTGGCACGAGCACCGATAATTGTCCTCTTACACTTAAAGTGTTGGCCACCTCTTTGGCCTTTCCTGATAGTAAAATTTCCTTACAATCAATGTCATTTTAACAACCTCCAACTAAATTTTCTACCTCATTTTAATCACTGCTTATGTGAAAATGCTTCTCTTAAGTCCTGGTGAGAAAAAAAATCACCATTTTTCCATAAGTCATTGCCTTAGTCTTTAGATGTACATTGCCACGACTGACTCTCGATCATACTTAGGACGTCTCTTATCTTGGGTCCTTCTTGTTTTCACCAATCTCGACCCTCATTGGATCGATCTATACTTTCTTATGGTTCAACACGTGCCCCACCTGGCATTATTATAATTACGTCATATTTTCTTCATCAAAATTTCTATTCTTGAGAACTTTGAATATTACCTTTTCTCCTCGTAAAACCTCTAAGGTTATCCTTAAATCCTTCATCAGGTACACCCTAGGCACAGGGCATATCAAGATACCATTTACTAATACCAGAATCATTGTCTATATACTTCTGAAAAATTTCTTCACTGATCCTTAAAGGTTGTTGTTACCTTAATCCTTTCCAATTCATACTGTCAAAACTCATACTATCCCTATTAAGGGTGAAATGCTAACCTTTATGCATTCCCCTAGGATTCATTTTAAGTTACCGAAGTTCTATCCTTAATTCCACCTTTAAAAAAGTACATGCATCCTTCCATGGATAAATCAAGTCATATATCCCTGATAAGGGTATCTTATTCAATCATTCCCACCTCGATAGTATATGCCGAATTTCACAATAACATCTGTATTCAAAATGAGGTCAATCAATATGGCCTCCAAAAGATAAGAACGGTTATCCGCTTTTCTTGCCTAATTCAGTAATGACAACAGGGATGTTTCGGAAGATATTGGTCGTGTTCAACGTGAACTTCTTCTTAATAATTTCTCATTTACTTTTGTTGTTTATCCCAACAGTCATCTCAATGTTGGGATATCTTTCATACATGGCGTCTCCCTTTCTGGGTATCAAGCCACCGGTCTTACACTTCACATTCTTGAAAGTCACTTCCTTCATCCAATTTTCCTAATTTCTTACTTCCATGTATCCTCAGTCTATCCGCGTCTCATTATTTATCCTTCGAACTATCTCAAGGTTTCCTCGAATCCTCCCAACTTACATGGGATAAAATATATGTATCTCTTATGCTTTCAACCATCAATTTTAAATCATGGTGAATCACCCTCATCCTGACGATTACATACTTTTCTATTTCTATTGCTACGAGTCTTTAGGGTTTCCTCATACCCAACTCCCTTATCATTCCTCAAACTCTATTGCCTTTATATTCATTTCCACTTCCGTTTCTTTTTATTTTCCTTTCTCTTATCATTATTTCATGAACCAACACAACATAAACATTGATTCAAACATCCCGTTATTCTGGATTCGTGTCCTCAGAACGAATCTTGACAATTTTTACAACTTAGATTCATAATTCATCATACTCGTCTGCCTTTGTTCTGGCTCTAAAGCTTTTACATTATCTCCATAACCTTGGGAAGTACTTTCCTAAAAACAATTGACAGAACTTTAATCAGTTTATTATAACCTCTGGCTCCGTGCTTTCCTTGGCCTTTCACCAGCGGGTGGCCTCTCTCTTAGGAGGGTAAGTGACAAAAACAGTCTTTTATGACTCGTCAATCATTTAGAATCTCAAATGATTCTTGTATTTCCTTTAGCCATGCTCTTGCCTCGAATGGGTCAGCTTGTTCCTTGAAACTCTGAGAGATTAGCGACTTAAAGGTCCTGAAAGAATTTCTCACCGCATTGTTTCCTCAGGGTGGTGGTTGGGGATAATAGTCTAAGTTCTGTCTAAAAAGGTCCATAAATTATCGTATAGGAGTACCGTCTCGGGTCTCCTTTTCTTACTCGACTTCTATTTTCTTGGTATGAAATGTTTCATCCTTCTCCCATAATTGGGGTTATCTTATACATTTTAAATCCTCATTTTCCACTTCATTATGTTATGGGTTCCTTCTATCTTGATGGCGACCTCCCTGACTATCACGTTCAAGATTTGCTCTAAATCTTATTTCTCAAACTAGCTTTCATCTAAGATCTCATCTTTAAGCTCTTAAACATTTGGAACCCAAAATTATGTAGGAATACCTCATTATTGCCTTATCATCTTTCTCGGTATTAATCTCTTATCTATTTGTTGGCTCTCTGCCTTCATTCATCACTTTTTCTGGCACAATATGTTCTTTTCCAATAATTCGGGCTGTATTGCAATCTCAAACAGCTTTTCGGTACCAGCTCCGGTTACCTTCACTTCTATTTCCATTTTCTCAAAATCTCTTGTAACTATCCCAAAGACATTATCATCTTGAGTCTCTCCTTTTTACTAAGGGCATCAGCCACCACATTGGCTTTCCTCGAATGATAAAGAATCTCCCAATCATAATTCTTGATTAGCTCTAACCGCCTCCTCTGGCGTATGTTGAGCTCTTTCTACGTAAAAATGTACTAGAGCTCCTATGGTTTGTGTAAATCTTGCACTTCTCTCCATACAAGTAGTGCCTCCAATCTTTAGGGAAAAACTATTGACTCGAGCCCAAGCTCATGGGTGGGGATATCGAATTTTATATTCCCTTAATTGTTTTGACGCGTACGCGATTACCTTGTTGTGCTGTATAAGAAGCACCCTAATTCCTTATGCGAAGCGTCACTACACATCACCAAATCTCCTTTTCCATCCGGAAATGCCATCATAGGGGCCATCACCAATCTTTGTTTCAGTTCTTAAAAGTTGTTCTCGCATTTCTCTGTCCATTCGAACTTCTCAGTCTTACGAGTAAGCCGCGTTAAAGGGCTACTATCTTTACGAACTTGAACGAACCTCCGGTAGTGATCGACCAATCCTACCTCTGGTAGTTTTCCTAACCATGGTTATCAATTCCTCAGTGGTCCTTTATTCATTCTTGTCAGGATCCCCCACGGGATCCTCCTCAGCAACAATCCCTTCTAGGACAACATCCTCAACCGTTACATCCTCAATATGAATATCATCCGGTCCCTCGTTAGGACGCTCTATCGGATCCACAATCTGATACCCAATATGTAGTAAAACATCATCGCGCTATTGCTCCTCAACCTCACGGTTCGGAGTCCCGCTACCATATACGATAATGAACTACGATTCTATCATGATATTTATAAGGGTTCCCATAAGGGGTTTAACTATCAGTACTACGTTAGGTAGTCCGACTATGAACTTGGCAAGAGTTCTTATTATCTTAGTGAACTTATTATTTTCACGTCACATCATCTCTGAGTTTTATAACGCTTAGCTCTGATACCATTTCTGTAACACCCCCAAATCCGGGGTCGCGGATCCGGGTTGTCACGAGTTCCATTTCCCTTAATAACACTTAATCTTAATAATCAACCACCTACTGCGTACTGTGACCCCACAATACACACACACACACCACAAGTTATAGTCTCAGAGATGAATACAAAAAAAATAACACAAGTCGTTTTATTCCACAATTATAAGCCATTACACCTCAAAAGGGTTTCTGAATAAATTTACATTTCTTTGCCATTATTACAATTCATATAGATACATAAGTCGGGTACATCAGAAGTTGAAAGCCTAGCCTATTGGTAATTCCTACCTCAGCTACAGCGGCATCAACGCCTACAGGAAACTGCGGAACATTTCCTATCCGCTCGTAAATTGGGAGCTTGGTCCTGTTCATCTTGTCTATCTGATGTTGTGTGATGAAAGAAGAAAGGAAGGGTGAGCAACAAGCCCACCGAAATAATATGTATTATAATTAACAATATATGAGCATTCTCATAGTACTCATGAAAGTCTTGGTCAAGAAGAAATGAACCAAGTTGATATCTTAACGCGACCAAGTCGCAAAATATTCAGTATATATATACATATATACTTTTCACAATCTTTGAAATCCTCTGACATGTATAATATACACAGAGTTCCAGTTTATAACTGTATAAAAATATCGTTGCAAGGTGATCTCATATATCTAACCTTGTCTCAACGTTTTTCTGAAAAACTTTGTCATTCATAAGATAATCATTAACTAGATATAAGTTGAAAATATGAAGTTACAAGATACTTCAATATACTTATATCTTTTTCCGAATACTACTTGAACTACCACCGTTCAAGGTATAAATAGTTCATCCCATAGATGAAGCTACACGACAAAACTTGTATAGAATCTATCTTTGAAATATCTTCAAAATGAAATAAAGTTACGAGATACTTCATTTGATGAAAACATCATTTTGAAAACTCAACCCTGCCAACACTTAACAATCGCCCAGCCGTAGCCTTTCTATCGAAGTGCTATGGGTAGTGTTGCAGAAATATCCAATTGGATGATGAACTCATTACGGGAGTTTGTCGCGCCAGGAAGACCACTCACGATGATCAGTCGCAGTAGTGCAACCCCACCATTTTCTACATGTAGAGGAGAACCTGTCGGATTTACTTGTCAACCGAACACTGGACTCCTAAGGAATGGACCGTCTTAGCGGAACTTCCAGGCCATTTGGGCCAATAAATAAGGCTGGGCCGGCGCCACTCGACCACTTACGCCACTCCTAGTTCAGATGAAATCCATGACTCTGAAACGTAAAGCTCGTCCCCACTTTCCCCAAGTAGAAACTTGTGGCGAATATAAAAATACATCACGAAGCCGGATCCCTCAGATTTTTGAGCGTGTATTTAAATCCCCTTCAGAAGGAAGATCTTAAATTTGAAAACGAGTTTTGGGATCCGCTCTAACCTTTAAAATCATTTTGAAGACTCGAAAACATTTTTAAGAATGTTTGGAGAAATGCTGATTTAATAAAATAAATCAGTCCCAATATATTAGAAAATATCTGAATATTATTGTTTAAATAATATTCCCATAAAGGATGATCTTTATAAAAATAGTTGAAGTAGAAGTTTTAAAACTCATACTTGAAATGAATAATAATAATTAACCAAAGATATACTTATACGAAAGTACGATCTTTATTTGAATAATCGAAAATAAGTTTGATTATCGAAACATTATTCTTTAATAAAATAAAGAATATTATTTAATAAAATAAGCGGAGTCATAGGTCCTCGAATGAATATTCAAAATAATATACATTAAATAAAATAAGCGGAGTCATAAGTCCTCGAATGAATATTCAAAATAATATTCATTAATAAAAATAAAGTTATCGAATAAACCATATTCGATTAACAGTTTTGAAAACTATATCCATATATATATGAAAATATATATATTATACTCGGGAACATCGACTCCCGGTTTAGAAAAATGTTCACCTTTGGGTCCCCTATACTAAGGGTATACACAACTACTGCTTATCTCTAGCATAGGTATTATGCAACATATAAGCATTTGAATCAACAATTAGATATCAAGATTACAAAACAGACATGCATATATACCATATCAGCATGCTCCAATATATCGCAAAATTTGCTAATAACAATCATGCACTTATCACAAGATTATGCATATACATATATTTACATCACAACAACAGTATAACGGGTATAAAACTTGCCTGAGTGCTCCCGGATAGACTTAAGCTTAGAGTGGGTCCGATAACCTATGAACAACAACATAAGTTGGAATTAAACCCCGGTCGCTTAAGAAACTAGACTTTAAACAATTGAACCATAACGTTCGCTTATGGTCACTTCTTACGCTTAACGAATCACATAAGTCGTTCGAGTACGCTCGGCTCCACCATTTTTAATAAATTAACCATTAAGAGTTTTAAGGTGATTCTTTTGTGAGTACCCTATCAACTGTCTAACCCACTTTACATAATTGTTTCATATCCCAATTAGTCATTTAAGGTCCTTAACCAAGGTTTTAAAGTAAGGCGAGGGGTAATGGTTCGGTCGCGAAACGCCGTTACTTAAAACGGTCGTTTCTCCTAAACCGTACATCGGATTCAAGTGAACCACATATCAAAACGAAGCTCGTAACATGAAATATCTTAACATGGCAATGGTCAGAATCTAACAGTGAGTGCACGGGTCCTTAAGTTAAGAACAAAAACAGTCTAAGGAAAATTGGGCATTACGACGGCTATAACTTAGCAATTCCCAAATTTTTACCCAATCAATTCAATATTAAACCACAACCAATCAACACCATTCCACCATCATTCAACCATAAATCAACCATACAACCAAACTTCATCCAAATCCTATTAAATCAGTCCATTACTTCATGTTTTATCCATCTTATTCAATCACAACAAGAGCTACTAACTATACTTAAGGTTCATCAACCAACAACCAAGATTTATAACCCAAAATCATTATAATTCCAACCAAACTCTAAACATACAAGAATCATGCTCTCATGAACTATAACAAACAAAACCAAACCTAATACTCAAAGTAAAGTTAGGGTTTGGAGGGGTTATACCTTCCTTGGAGAGTGGAGAATCACTTAGGAAGCCTTAAATAACCACTAACTATCTCTACTAAGCTTGGATCTTGAAGAAAACATAAGAAAACACAAAGTTAGTTTCTTGAAAACACTATTCACCAAGAACTTTGATGAATTGATTAGCTATGTTAAACATGGAATCTTGAGCTTAAACTTATGGCTCATCTAAGTTATGAATTATGAAAGCTAAAGAAACAAGCCTCTTGATTTTTGAAGGTGAGTAGCTTGAGTTTTGAAAATTCTCCTTTGCTTTTCATGGAAAAGCCGAGAGCAAGAATGAGGGGGGA